>NW_009635079.1:29694-48746 GCF_000690535.1 Cariama cristata | reverse complement strand
GTCAAGCTCCCACCATTTCCAGCTAAAGCTCCTGTTACTGATCCCAGGTGTACTGCAGCACACATCTTCAGCTCTTGCTGCCTCTGCCTGGCAGCAAAAATTTCTGCTGAAGATTTCCAAAACCTCTCACAAGATACACAAGATGAAGCATGAAAGGTTGTCTGGCAGCATGTGAAGAGCAGCAAATGTCATTGCGTAGAGTTTATGCCACTGTGGACTCTGTGGTGGCGTTCGCCATGCTGCACACATGGGGGTAGAGCTGGAAGGACCTGGGGATGGTGACGGCCGCTGACAACTGGTGCTGGTAAGGGTCACCTCTCTGAAGCAGCAGATGCTAATTCAAATTCTCCTTTAAAAAGCTGCTTTTCTATAATGAATTATACTCCCACATAATAAATTTTCTTGCTTGCTCTGATGAGCAACTTCTTATTCTCACTGGTGATAGCTCAGTGCTGACTTTTAGTGCCTGTCTTCACATTGCTGTGAAGATAGTAAAGGAGACAGTAAAGTCCTTTTTTTTTCCCCTCTTCTGGCAGTGTTACCAAACTCTGAGCCAGAGTCCTCATGATGCTTTTTCAGCCCCACCTGGGGCTGCTGCCCTCGTTCTGCTATTCACCGTGTTCCCTCCAGTCTTTTCAGGGCATCTCTGGACCAGAAGCATCCAGCTCCTCCCAGCAGTGTGGTGGCAGAGCAGAAGTTTTGGGGGTCACCAAGCAGGGGCAGAGGCTCTGCTCGCCTCTGTAAGCCATCCCCAGCTGTGGCATGGGCTATGCAGTGCAGATGCCCCAGGCTATGGGCAGCCTCAGCTGAAACGGCTGCTGGGCACAAGGGGTTTGGCTTGGTGGTTCAGTCTGCGGTGTATGGGGCCATCGCAGTGGGTGGAGATGTGCCCTGCCATCCGGTGATGGTGGTGGTGGTGACACTGAGTACCAGTCTGTGGTTAGTGGGGGCTGCAGGACAGGCTGGGTCACCCACTGACTGGGTAATTTGAGTGAGATAAACCCTTGCTTCTCCTCAAAATCCAGCTATAGAACATCTGTCCTCAGGTATGATGCGCTTTGTGCATTTACCTCCTGTGTCCCACGTGCTGCTGTGAGGTCCGTGCTGAGGCGGGTGGGAAAGACTGTATGCAGGGTACTTGAAAAAGAAAGACTTTGAGCTACAAGCACTGCCAGAAACGACAGGTGTTAGTGAAAAGATTCAAAAGCATGTGCCAGTTTTTAAAGAAAGCGTTTTGCCCTCTGTGGGTTGCTTCCTGTGATGGGGAGCAGGTAGCAGATGCGTCTCCTGTGCCGGTGAGACAGTCCTTCTCTGCGGGGACCTCTGGGTCACCAGGACACGGGCTGGGCAGCAGCGACGGACCCTGCAGAACACAGGGGAGACAGCCGTGTGGCGTTTGTTCCTCTATTGCCTTTTTGATGTAGGAACTGGCTGGAGGATGTGGGGTCAAGCGAGCAGCGGACGTGGCACTTCACCCTGAGCAGGGACCTGTTCCTCTCGGGCAGCTGTTTCTTCCTTTCTTTCATTTCCCTTCTCCCAGGATGCAGCGTTCCTCTGCCTGCTGTCCCTTCCCACCATTGCTTGCTCCTGCATTTTATAAACCCTACCTGAGAAGGATGCAGTCGTTGGTGTTTTATGTCAGAGGGAAATTCTCTGGGAACAGCTCTAATGTAGGAAAAGGGGCTTCATTCCCTGGTCGAAAGCAGTAGGAAGACTGAGCAGGCACCTGGTTTGGATGGTTTGGTTTCACCATTTGAGAGTGGGTTTTATTGTTACAAAATACTTTTCTCTGGCTTGATTTGGTCCAAAGTAACACTTTACTTAACAGAGGCTTTCTAGTAGCCGAGTGTGGCAGCACTCAATGGGAAGGGGCTGCACGCAGCAAACGGTGGGGACTGAGGATGGGGTTGGGATTGCTGAGGGCTGCACCCCAGCACTGGTCCTGAGCGAGAGGGAGTGGTCTGAGAGGGGATGTGCAGGGAAGCCCGCGATGGGAAGGTAAACTGCCCATTTGCAGCCTGAGCAATGCCTTTCTGCCCTTGTTGGACTGACTGATCCAGCGTAACTCTATTATCGTGTGTTTGCATCACTGTGGTGGCTGAGGGTGCTGCCCACACCAAGGGACATGCTCGTCCTGCCCCAGCTGCGCTGCTCCCCACCCCTGCCTCCCTGCCTGCTCTCGACCGCACCGAGCCGCTCTGACAATGCCGTCCGGCACAATTAGATCATTTTCCTCTTATTCCTGGAGTACTTAGTACTCTTCAAAACTACTCTCTCCTCACCTAAACTCTGCATGTGGCCACAGCATCTTTCCCGGATCGGCCTCGCTGCAAATATTTTATTTCATCTCCGCTGATTTCCCAGCAGCAGCTGAGCCCCGCTGTGCCGTATCACAGAAAATCTTATGGCAGAAGCCACAAAAAAATTGCTATGAATCTGCTACGCAAAAGTCACCGTGAAGCTGCAGCATAAAATGCCCTAGTGGCTTCAGAACATTTTTGTTGTACTATTGCTGCACATTTGGAAGTCTTGTAAAATCTTTATGTTTGAAAAACACTGTTCCCAGTGGGCTGGGGAACTGGCTTTGAAGTGTGCCGTGGCCTTTTGATGCTGTGTGCGGCTGAAGAGTGGGGTTTTTTTCATGTTTTGGAAGTGGTGTCAAAGCCACAGCTGTTTTATTGGAGAGTGAATGGGACCAGCATCCTTTGTGCATCCTTTGCTTTCCAGACTGTAAATGCCAAAATATACAAACACCTGCATCAGTGAAAAAAACACCCAAGATATAAAACAAACCTCACTCAGTGCAAAAATTAGTAGTAGGTTGAAGTGCTCTTCTTCTGTGTCTCCAGACTCTGAGCACGTCACCTCTCAATTCCCATCAGGGTGATGTGGGATGTAGTTTTTGGCCGCGCGATTGAGTTGTTGTCGCTGGGGGTGGCTGTTACAGCTGCACCCGGGCTGCCTCACGTTTCAGCCTCCTGTTTTGGCTCCTGCCTCACTCTGTAGCATCCCAGGGTTGTACAAACGAAGAGATTTGCAGGGAAATGAAGTGCTTCATTTCACGTGCTTATACATCATAGCTATGCTCAAAGCCACTCTTTCACCATGAAAGCTGCTCCATGTGTGAACAGGGAGAGAAGATTGCCTCCGACGTGTATGCTCGGAGCTGCGGACGGGTTTCCCATGCACTTTCCAGGCTTGGCGCGCTGCAGGCTGGTCCATGGTGCCTGCCTGGGCACCTAGCAGAGGGGGGCAGATCAGCACCTTTCCCCTCCTTGCTACCTAAATCCCCATGATTTCTTGTTAACCCAAAACTTAGCTCCTGCTGGGTTGCCAGCACTGTTTGCATGTCTTCTGCAGGCTATTTTGAATAAAATGATTCTCCAGGCTAAAACATTGAAGGTCAGGAATACAGACAGGCTCATGGGTCTGCATCTGGCAGGATGCTCTTAAGCAGTTACTACTTTACAAGTCATCTGTGTCCAAGACAACTGAGAGATATTGGGCACCTGCTGCATGGGATGAGTGGTTATTGCACAGCCCATCATTGTTGTGAGCCTTGAAACACCTCAAGTGCTAACTGCAAGCAAAACATTCAAGGATCTTAGTGACTTTAAGCTACTTTTGCCAGCTTGCATTAGTAGTGCATGACTCACTGCAATTAGGTATCCCACACCTTTTTGCAAAGAGGCTCTCGGTGACCTGTGCTGACCCTGTCTCAGTCCCAGACCCCTTGGGACATTACCCAGGCGTCGCTCCAGGACTCTGTGCCACTGCAACATTTGGCCGTGCCTTCTCCTCGCGGCATGGCAAAGAGCTCCTTATTTCTCACTTGTGCACAGAGAGCAATGGGAGCTGACAGCATTTCACTCGATCGGAAGGGAAGGGCATCTTTTTGCCTTCCCGACCTGTGCCAAGTGGCAGCTCTTGCCAGCGGTATCAAGCGTTTCCCTTTCAAATTCATTTACTACTCACTGCTAGACCTTCTCAGGAGCTGCTCCTTGCAGCTGGCTCAGCCATGGCTGTACCTCCGCAGCATCACAGCTGTGCCCAGGGCACGCAGCGCAGGGACCCGCTTGACTGCTTTAATTGCCTCAAATTAATTACATTGCAAAGGGCCATCACTGTCTTTGTAAGTGCAGAGGAGCATTTGCTGCTGGAGCCCTGTTAGCGTGCAGACCTAGCTGTGAGTCTAAGATATTAGTGGGATCAAGAAGCAAACAACTTTAATTTCTCAGTCGGACTTTGTCTTCAGTCTCCAGAATCACTTTGCATCATCAGCAAACTTTGCATTTTTCCTCTTGGCTCCTTTTTTCCAGCTCATTTATGAAGGCACTGGATGGCTGGCCACCACAGATGACTGCCCACTCTGAAAAGTGACCATTTACTCCCACACTTTGTTTCTTATCTTTTAACAAGTTATTTAGTTGTATGATGACCTTTGCTCTTCTCTCATGGAAGATTAGTTTTTGAAGGATCTTGCTGAATACTTTCTGATAATCCAAGCAAACTGCAATGGTTTTATTTCCCCTTTCTACACCCTCATGGGCTCCTTCAGAGAGCTCCAATCCATTTCTGAGGCAGAGCATCTCTTTGAAAACCTGTGCTGCCTTTTCCCCAGTATGCTCACTCTGTTCACTCTTCTTTAGTCCAGTTTCTCCTAACTCATCATCCGTACTGCTCCGTAGTTCCTCAGCTCATCACTGAAACCTTTTTGGAAAGCTGGCGTCACATTAAGCACTTTCTGCTCATCTGCTACGCAGAAAGCTTTAAGCAAGAAGTAATGTGCCACAGTTAATGCTGAAGGCATTTCATCCCTGCGCTTCTTTATAGATTTTAGGTGAATACACTTCTAAATCTGACATCCTTGAAATAAATTCATACAGGAGGGGAGATCACAGTCTGGTGTATTTATTTTACTTCATTGATTTTCTGGCCTTTAACTCACTGTGTAAAAAGAAATCTAGGTTTTAGGACATGTGGTGCCTAGGACTGACTTAAGAATACTTCGGCTGGGAACGCTGCTTTTAAAAATTTATTTGAAAATATCAAGTCTGGACTGCTGACCCCAGGTCCTTTCAGAAGGGATAAAGGAGCTGTTAAATGTACCAGACAGCATTCTTCAACATCTGTAGCTCTTAATACAAAACCCCTGGTGTTATCTGGGGGGCTTTAGAAAGAAAAAGAACAATGAACAGGAAGAAAAATAATAATAATCTTTCTACTGTACAGAACATATTCTTTCCTGCTAGGACTGGTTGTGCCCAGGCTCTCGCTGTTCCAGGCTGCCTGCTTCACAGCTCTTTGTTTGCTTTCTGTGATCATAAATCTTGTCATGAATCTGAGTGGTTTTGACTCTTTACACATTCTTTTTTGAAGCATTTTTCTGTAAATTTTGCACACGTGAGTCTGGAAAATAAATCCCCCCAGGGGCTGATAATGCAAATTGGCTGTGTTTAAGCTCAGTGAGGGTGAATGCCTAATGCCTGTCAGCTGTGATGAGGGCTGGGCTGCATAGATCTGTTTCAGCTGTAATTAGGGGGTTGAACCGTGGAGAAGTGGTACCAGCTTTAGCTGGGTAAGCCCAGCTTTGGAGGTGGCTGTGGCTTGAAGAGCTGCTGAAACCTTGTAGGTCTGGGAGGATGGAGAGGCAGCAGGAGTCACAAAAGAGGAGCGGGAGCATGCGAAAGCTGTAAGTTTTGTAATTCCTAATGAAAGGTCTTGCTGTGGTTCATGTTTGTATCCAGTTGCAGTTGGGCAAGGGGGTAGCAGAAGTAACAGAAGGGCCTTATCCTTCTAATAAATTAAAACTGGGATTGATGCTTGAACTACTTGTGGGGTACAGGCAGTAATGTTGTCAAATCTGATCTACTTCATCTCTGCTGCAGAGATGCAGGTATGTAAGTAGCAGCTGCGATGTAAGGATTGCATGAGGCACCTGTATGTTCCTCTCCACCTTCCTTGTGTTCCAAAGGGTGTTAAGTCCTAAATCTGTTTTTCACTACTTATCCTACTGGTACCACCTTCGCATTTTGCTGAAGTTTGAAACTGTAATGCCTAAAACCTTTGGATTTTATGAGCTGTCTCAAAGTATTCAGTTGCCTTCCTTTCCTTCCCTGCCCCTTTTGTGATTACCTGTCTCTCACACACATCCATTCTGACTGAGTGGTTGCCCTCGCTGGGATGGCTGGTGGATGGGAAACCACAGGCTGTGAAAAGAACCACGGCATTGCTTTCTCTCCGTGTGCGAGCAAGGGAGAGGGGCCTGCCATACCTACCTGGCAGCTGCTTTTCCACGAGCGGGGATGTCTTCAGAGATGCTGGTTTGCTCTGTATCCATTGTGTGTATGTACTGCCGGGCTATTTGGTGATGAAGGGGCAGGGAGGCAGCTGTAGGGTGTAGGAGGGCACCTGGAATGGAGAGGAATAAAGTCAAACAGCCTCGGCTCCTTCTGAACCCTTGGAAGCAGAGTCTGAACTGTGGCAAAGGAAGGGTCTTCATCTTTGCTCAGACCTAAGAGCACCCAGTGTCCCACCAGGCTGGCAGACCTGCCCCTTCTCTCTTGTTTAGCAGCATCCAGCTGGGTGGGAGGTAGGTGTCTTTTGCCAGCTCCAGTCTGGCCCTTCAGCGAGTCCCTGAGCTGGGAAATCCTTTCTTCTTTGTCTCTCTCTGCAGGGAAGCCCTCTGTTTCCTCTCAGGGTCTCAGTTTTGCACAAAGCAATCTTCCCCCTGCCCCCGCCTTGCACAGTCCCTACCCATTTTGAGGTGATTACACTGTAACACATGCAGTCTTCGGAATGCTAAAGCACTTCGGCCTTTTGAGTCATCCTTCTGCCTTGGATTTTCTGCATTTGTAACTTCTGCTCATTGCTATTTTCTCATTCTCTTCTTCCCAGGGTAAGATAAAGTTGAACCTGTGGCTCTTCTTTATTTTATACACCTCATGTAAAAGTGCAGCCCTCCATCTCCTGCTGTCATAGCTCAGACTGTGATAAAGCAGATCAAAACGCAGGTGATGCTGGTTATGTCAGGGTGCCTGAGAAGTGGGATGCAAAGCTGGCATGCTGGTCATGCACTTGGTCTGACAGCAAACCTGCTGAGATGCTGTGCCTCCGCTGACTCTGTTTCCCCTGCATCTGGGAGATGCCAAGATGGGGAAGGCTCCTGTGAGTTTTGCTGAGGACGGCTGTCTTATTTTCCTCTTTACAACAGTATCTGAGTGGGCAGTGTTTAAGTTACTGGTGCTCCCTCTTCTTTACTGCAGGTCTGTGGTACCAAACACTAGAGAGAGCTTGCTCAGTTGCAGTTCATCATTAAGTAGAGTGGGTGAAAGAGCTTGGAGAAAAAACATACCCTTCTGAACTAGAGGTGATACCCTCTCCTCCTTCCCAGCCAGATGAGGCTGGAACAAGAGACGTGCATAGACTTGTGTCTCTTTCCCACAAGAGCATCCTGTGTGAATAGTTTTGCCAAAGGAACAAGTAAACTTGCAGAAACCCCGCTGTTGGAGTCTTTCCCAAGAGCTGCACTGGATGTTCCCTGGAGCTGTAACTCACAGCTGGATAACACAGAGCTTTTTCCATCAGGATAACTTTTCAAGACTTCAGAATATATAAGGGAGGGAAGGTAAGGGGGTTTCTCCCATTCTGACCAGAGCTCCTAGCCTTCTCTCTCAAAATTTGTAACACGTTGTCCAAAACCATCCCAGCTCTCACTGGTCAGTATTTCTTGACAAAGCTTCTTGTCAGCATATCTGACAGGCTTTGCTGTGATTTCTGCTGGTGCGTGCCAGCCCCTGGGAGACAGCATTTCTCAAACGCTTCCATCTGCATCACTCGCTCCTCTCTTGTGCCAGATTCCCACCTCACCTGTTTATCTCTCGTCTTGCACAACCCTTGCAATTGTGCCAGGCTTCTTCATCTCTCTCTGTCACTGCTCTCGTTCTGCCTGCATCCATGCTCCTTACACTCCGGGTGAGCAAACCCCAAATGTGCTGGTATGGGAGGGCATCTAGTAACTGGGCAGCACAGACAATGTCTGAGCCTCCAAGGAGTCTCCTTTATGGGCATCTTTCTTTACTTTGTGTGGGTTGCTTTGAGACTTGACCTTGCCAAGAACTGCTGTTCCTGACCCTGTGCTGATCTAAAGGTCCTCATGTCTGTGACATCTTCACTAGCAGCAAAAATCTGGTGCCTTGGCAGATGGCAAGTAGGACCCGGTGGCTTGTAGAAGAGCATGGTAAAAGATGAGAGTGCAGAGGAAGAATGAAGTTATATAGTGAGGAATGAGAGAGGAAGGAGAATATCTGTTGGGTTCTTTGGATTGCTCTAGTTCAGCAAGCTGTTCAAATGTCTACTGGCTTCTCTAAAGGTTACTAAAGCCCAGCCAGATCTTGGTGAAATCTTGAAACAGTGCTGCTCAGATAGCTGAGTGTAAGCTGGCTAGACACAGGTTTAGCGTGTGGGGACCTTAGAGCCTGGTGTTGGGGTTACATGTGTGCATGAACCTACCTTGTGCTTCTAGCTTGAGGGTCAAGGTAAGGAGAAAAGACGCTTGTCTGAACCAGTTAGACCCAGTTAGACCAGATAGTGTGTCTGTCCTGGGCTCTTCCTGATGGCAGGTGGAAGGGAAACTTCATGTCATTCCTTACAGAAGCATCTCTCGAATGCCTCCCTGCCCGTTGGCGTGGCACTGTTTCATGGCGAGCAGCAGGAGGGAGCTCTGAGCAAATTGGTGTGTCTGGCTCTGTGCTGAGCTCCAGTCCCCAAAGCAGGACAAGCACACCAGTGTGGTGTGGTGCCAATTAGCCCTACAGCTCATTACAACTAGTTAATTTGGGTGCAGGTCTGCACTGGTGTGACAGTGTTGCTTCTGGTCCCCAAGCAGGCTCATGTGCTCTGCGTGACATCGCAGTGATTTTGTGGGGCTACAGAGCAGCAAGCAGGGAGGGGTCTGGGGGCTTTATGTGAAGAGTTGAGAAGAAAACTGCAGGACGGAGGAGACTGGAAGGAAAGGAGCCTGTGGGAGCAGTCACCCAGGGTGAGGACCTGTTGGATTTGATGTTATGTGTGGAGTGATGAAATAGCGTTGGAGCAGGGTGGACATATCCCAGTACTGCCCTGGAGCTGCTTAGCTGCCTGTGCCATGCTGCTGCGATGGGCAGGCTTCCCACGGAGGGGGAAGAATAAACAAGCTGAACAATGTGATACTTTGGCAATAACAGCTCGTGCATCATAAATTAGGAGATGGCCTGCCCCTTTGACCCGCAGTTCAGTCTTGTTGCGCTCCGACGCTTGCTGTTAGCAGCCCAAGTTCCCAGCTGTGGGAAATGTAATCTGCCCAAACCCTCCTGCCACCTCTCCTTTGGCCGTGTTGTGACAGTGCCTGGGCTGTGCTGTTGTCTTTCATAACCTTCTCATGTTGCTCAGGTTAATAAGCCCAGGTCTCAGCTGTGTTTGCACCGACTAACAGAATAACCACAGGCTAATTCTTTGCGGACAGCTTTGTTGCATTATTTATAGGTATGAAGTAATACACTGTCTACAAGAAGAACATATGGGTGCTTGGCTGTCAGCATGTAGTACAACTTCTTTTCTGTTTGTCTTGCAGCAGCCTGTACACAGGTATCTCTCTTGCCACATCCCCCCTTCCAATAAAGTTGGCTAAAAAATGCTAAAAGATAACGAGCCAAAATTGTAGCTAATGAGACTTTGACTTCAGAAAGCATCTGTCCCACTGGGATTGACTTACCAACCCACAGCTACCAACCTTGCTATCGATGTCACCTCTTAGTCTGACATCCTTCCTGTAGTTACCCTGAAATCCCTTAAGCAGAGCAGTCCCCGCATCTCTCATCCTTGTCTCCTTGCCATACTCCCTGCCCACAGATGATGTAAAGATGACACAATTGCCCTGCTCAAATGCTGCTTTCCGGCTCCAAGGTTCACAGCTTGCAGCCCTCCTGCCAAGTTAATCATCAATTCATATACCTCCTCCAAGATCTTGGCCTTCTCCAAAGCCACTTAATAAAACATGAGAAATGTAAGAGTAAAGAGGCTTTTTTTAAATTGAAAAAATGGGGTTCTGCTGATATTTTCCGTGGTGAAGACTCATTGAGACAAGAACTTTTTAAAGCTTTTCCTCCTATTGCTTCATGTGAAGCAAAAAGGTGTTTGGATTTAGCAAAATACTGTGTTTCTGTTGGAAAAAAACCCTTTCAATTTCAACCTTTCTCATTCAGGACTCCTTAATGTCTCATTTTCCCATTCATGAGAGATCTCAGCAGTCCAGCTTTCCATCCTAGTTTGGGGTAGAAAGTAATTTCAAGTGTCTTGACTTTTATGAGGAAAGTCATCACTTAGCCCCAAAAAGGAATTAAAACCAGGAGGAAAATAACTTAGGTACCTATTCTGTTTTCTGCTCAGTTTTAACTGATGAGTGTGTGTGTAAGCATTGCCCTAATCTAAAGAAAAACCGTATCTGCAAGAAGATTCATGTTCTTCCGTTCAACCTGTGCAGCGTAGCGATGCTTTAACTTCACTCAGCACCAGCTTCTGCCTCGTGCTTCCCAGCGTGGATTGTATTGGCGAGTCTAGTGGTTTTCTCAGCATTAGCTCTAACCAGGGGAACGCTCCCATAAAGATAAATTGGTTTATTTAATAGCCTTAATTGCATTTTTTATGTGTCTAGAGCAGAATACAATTGCTATCAAATATTGCTTTCCCCTTTTCCCTGTGCCTAGAGCCTGACTGATTGATGGTACCCAAAGTGCTGGAGCTATGAGCTGCCCGTTTGGATGGTGGGAGGTGGAATACCTGGCATGGCACGTTTGGGAGTAGATCAGTGTACGGGGTGACTTTTCTGTCTAGAACCTGGTCAGACAGTGCTGTGGAGACCCCACATTTGTAACCTATGGTAATGTCTGTGTTGCGCTTAATGGAAACTGGTTTAATGGATGTGGAGGTTGGGGCTGCGGGATATCATCTGTTGATGGAGTGAGGGAATGGAGCAGCCAATTCTGGAACTGGAGGGATTTGGGTGGAGTGCCTTTCCTGTGGCCCGCTCCCCCATCCTCATACCGGGCAGCAGGACTGCGGTTGGAGCCCTGGTCAGACTTTTTTAGGAGGAAATCAAGGTCCAGGACAGTTCATGACCAAATGGAGCCACCTCTGAGCAAGGAGCACAGCTCTTCTGCACCTCCTGGTATTTTGAAGGACTGGGTCGTGTATCTCGGTCCTGCTGGACAAAGCCCCTGACCACCTGAGCTCTGCATCTTCTCTAGAAGCAGCCTGGCAGGGTGGGATGGGGAGGGAGGCAGCTGGTACATTTGAAGGTGCCACAGCCGGCTTTACCAGGGGACAGCGCGATGGGATTAAAATAGCTGTAGCCTGCGGTCAGAGCCTTTCTATGGCAGCAGTGACAGCAATCCAGTCCCCTGGCCTTGGATTCAGACCTGTAGGCATGCACCCTTTTTCCTCTTAGGAATTCTCTCTTTCCCAGTTCTCATAGCCAATTTTCGGTGAGTACAGCATTCAACCCCCCAAGGCATCATGTGTCCCAGCAAAGCAGAAAGCTGGGAGCGCCTCACTTCTGGGAACAGCTCCCTGAATCCAGGTGTTCCTGCCCAAGTCCGAGTCTCTGGTCTGCTCTGTATCCCGTATCTGTCGGGATGATTTTTGTGACGGCAGTTGAATGGGCTCTCTGTCTGCTCCTCTGTGTTGGGCTGAGCTCTTTGAAGCGTTTTCTCTTTGAAGCACAGATGAGACCGTGATCGAGCGAGGTTTTGGCTGGCTCCTATAGGGAAGATGTCTTGGTACTGACCCACATCCGAGGGAACGTGGAAGGATGACAAAAATTTGTGCTCTGCAGGGTCCTACCAGCACAGAGAGATGGAAGTAAATGGGACTAAAAAAATGTTTCCCCTGTATTTCTAGTTTTAGGGCACTAACACCTGTTGGACCCTGCTGTTGCTCAGAGCAGCAATTGATGAAGAATTATTGTCTGACAAAAATTTTAAGTTCTCTAGTTGGTTGCTCAGCTCACCCAAATGTACCTCCTGTCTCTGATTTGTGTTAATGTTTTCAAAACTGCAGCTGCTTTGGGCTGCAGAGACTTTTATCTCCTTCTGACAGCCAGCTCTGAGCCTGTGCTTGCACTCTGAGGTTGAAGCAGTTTGTATTTTCCTTCTGAAGGTGTCAGCACTGCTTGCCCAGGGAAGGTAGGAGATTTGAGGGGCTGCGACCATGTGGGCCAGGCTAACTGCCGACAGCTCCCTCGACAGCAGCCCTGGGACCTTCTTGAAGGCTTTTCTTGGGTGTCGGTGCAGATGACAATATCAGACAACAATCCGCTATATGCCGCTAAGCAATGTGCGTGATCTTTACCCCGCAGCAAGCAGTTTGGAAATCAAATTCCATGATCTGTCTTAATAGTCTTTCAAAACAGAGGTCCATGCTGATTTGCATCAGTCCTGACAGCAGCACCTCATGGCGTTTCTCATACAGTATGTCTTTGTCCTCTCCTGTTAGATTGCAAGGGCATCGGTATTTCCTTGTGTGTTCCTTGCAGACACATCAGCTTTGGTACCAGCAGTTGGGATTTGAGTTTACTGCTTTAACGGGGATGGTCAGGGAAGGGGAAGAGGAGGACGAGCTTTGCCTTGATTTAAGTTTTTCTTTCCCCATTCAAGTTTTCTCATCACACTTGGACTGGCAGAACAAGCAGTAGCTGGGGAGAGGTTTTAGGGCAGCTCTTCCTGCTGCTGAGGTGGATGCAGGGCTGTGCCTGGCTCCTGAGCCAGGGGAGGATGCTCGGACTCCCTGCTTTCCAATTTCACAGTTCATTTAGATGCACAGACAGGAGAGGAGGATTATTGCAAAGCTGGCCCCTGTCTCTCCCGACTGCAGAATCAGGATGGGCAATGGAAATCTCTCAAGCCTGAAGTGTCTCTCACTGAAACTTTCTTGGGGTGAAGGACCTGGAGGTATTCCCCGTTCTACCTCTTCTGGGGCGAGCTCTTGAAGAGGGGATGTCTCGTTTATTTTGAGAAGATAGAGATTTTGAACATTATGCTGGGGATTTGGCTGCAGCCGAGTCTTAAATGTTTTGGGGAATAAGAGATAAGTTTATTTAGAGTGAGAATCTGGAATTTGAGCAGGTGCAGGAAGGATGAAGCGTGGCCGTCTCCCTAGAGGGGATTAGGGAAGCTTTGCTGGGCTTATTCTGCAGAGCAGAGCCTGGGAGAAGGGCTGGGAGCTACTTATGCATGTCATAGGGAGGTGAAGGCGAGGTAAGGAAAAACCGCTTTAACTGAAAGATGGTGTTAGCTCATAAATGAGTAGGTGACAATTTAAGGGTTTTCCTGCTTACCAGAGCAGCTGCTCAGAGGAGGTTGTAGGGACCAAGTCTGAGCTGTTCCTGGGACTGAGCCTGTTGTATTTACAAAAGCAGTTTGTAAATGTATTTACAAAAGCAGTATTTACAAGAGCAGCATGGTGTGGTGTTTGCAGTGTAGTAGTCCTCTTAACAAACGTGCTTGGGTGGGAATGGTCTCGATCTCCCCTGAGTGGGCTTTATCTTGGTCAGAGGCTCTGCAGTGTGGCCTGGGGTCTGCCCGGTCCTTGTAGGTGTGTGTTGAGTGCTGTGTCTTGGCTTGCAGGCAGCCCCCATGGGTTAGTGCTGGGTTTAACCTGAGCAGGAGTTTCCTCGGGGGCTGTGAAATCCCTATCTCCGCTGGCAGAAGCTGTGCTAAAATGCTTCGGTCCATGAGTAACTTTCAGAGAAGATACTGCATTTTGCTATTGCCGATCACGCGTGCCTTTTAGATCAGTGACTAGATCTTGCTCTGAAGATCCACATGGCTGAAACAAGAGCAGCTCCGTGGGTGCTGTGTGGTTTGTAGCCTCTGTCCTGTATCACCTCGTGTGTCACTCCCCAGCCCTCTCCTTACCATCCCAAGAGGCTGGCAGTGCCCAGACCCAGAGCTCTCCCTGCACTGGGTGTAACTTCCATGGAGAAAGGAGCAATCGCAGCCATTCTCATATCTCCAAAACACAGAGCTTGGAAAGCTCTTCCCATCTGGAGCTCGATTCTGGCTCTTTGAATCTTGGCATGTTTGAGTAACTCCCTTCCCAGGCTGGGAAACCTTAACCTAGCAAGATGGAGGAGTGTAGCAGGGGGTGAAGTGTGTTGTGTGCGGCTTTTTTTCCCGTCCTTCTTTTTTAAGGCTTTTCTGTGTTAACAGCACGTCCCCAGCAGTGGTACTTGCTTGGGCAGCTATAATTTTCTCATTGCTTCCAGCATAAACCTGCCTGACATCTCAATGCTTCTGTTAGCTCCTTCCTCTGAAGAATGAGAGGCAGCCGCTGCAAGGCATCCTATGGCTTTTGGGGAAGATAGGGAACTGCGAGTGGTCTTGCCTGCCAGTTTTCCAGGGGGATATCTGATTATCTCCCCGCTCCCCCCCCACCCCGCCTGGTGGAGGAGCAAAGTGTCAGAGCTGCTTCTTGCTGATGTAGAGATGCACAAATTAATGCTGCTCCTTGATCACCATCCAAGGGCTAGAGGGAGGGATTTAGATGTCCTCGTAGGCTTGCTACCCCGGACAGCTGATCCTCCCAGTCTCTTTTTCTGGCTGTCTTGGGTCAAAGCAGATGTCATGTGGGTCCTATGTGGTTGCAGCTGAGGCACAGGGCAGAAGCTGATGAGGATGGTGCCTGTGAGCAGCCACCCCTCTGCCACCGCTGGCATGGAGCTGATGGGGACAAGAACCAGTGGCCTCATCCAGTCCTGCTCCCACAGTGCTGGAAATGTGGGTGGCTGCTCTGGGCTCCAGCAGCCCCAACACAACTGTGGGAAACTTCAGAGCAAGGAAGGAAAGGGAGGACAAAGATTTTGGTGGGAGGAAAAGCTTTTTTGGGCGGGAGTGTTTTCCACAACTTGTTCAATGCTTGTTCTTGTCTAGCTCATGTCTCCTTGTGTCTATTGTATTGTGCTGTGCTAATTTGCTAAACTCTTCCTATGTGTTAAATGGAAAAAAAGAAAATCACACCCCAAAACCCACAAAACAACCCCCCCCCCCCCTCCCCACTGCGCCCCCTCCCCCGCCTCAAGTCATGTTGTTTTTTCCTGTTCTGTTATTAAACATAGTCTTAACCTTTTACTTCAAAAGGTAGAAGCAGAGAGTACAACAGAGAGGAAGGCTCGCTAGAAGTCTGTTTGCTATAGCGAATGGTTCAAAGTGCAGTGAAAAATCATCCTTTATCTTAGTGGAGCTTTTGGTCAGGCCTGTGGCTCAATCAAATTCCTTATTCATCTCTGCTACGTCTTCCGAGGTCAGGATTTACACTGTTGGCTTTTTTCTCTGCCCCGCCCCCCCTTTGGTAGCTCTATCTCTGTTTTTAAAAGTCTTGCCAGCATGTTATAAGCCAGTTTCACTCTGGAAGAAAGTGAATTTGGAGCAGCAGACTGAAAGCGCTAAGATATTCGTTTCCCCATTTCTATGCAACTGTGTGTTGGTTGTCAGCAACCTCAAGAAATGTAACGCAGGCTGCTTCTCCTGAAGCCTGTGAGCATCGAGATGCAAAGACGCCCTGGTACCAGCTTCAAACCATCACCCAGCCTTGTGCCCGCAGGCAGCAGCAGGCAGCCATCTCCAGGAATAGGCTGTGGTACCTTTTCTTATTCACTTGTGTCTGGAAGAAAGCAGAAGACCCCATGGGGCTGCCCTTGGGATGTTGTGCTGTGGGCTGGGACTCTGTGACTTCAACGGGCAAAGGATTGTCGGGAGGAATTGAAATTACTCTCCTAGTTTTTGGAGGGCTTGCTTTATTTTTATATCTTTGCAAGGCTTTGCAATGGCTGCTGCCCAGCAAGCTCGGTAGTACCCCTGCAATGGGAACGCACGGGTGGCTGTGGTAGGAGTGAGGGCTGGCAGGAGCTGACGGGGGGCACTCGAGCAGGTTTTAATGCCGGGGGATGCGAGGGCTGTAGGGGAAGAACAGGGCTGTCCCTGCCTCCTACACATCCATCTGCTTGGGGATGGGATGTGCTGTGCTTGCAGGCAGGGGATTTGTGTGTCACAGTTGATATTGGATCTTGTCTACCTGCCCAAAGCAGCTGGCAACTGAAGGTAATGCACTTAACCTCTCTGAGTTTGTGTGAATACAGATTGAATCACAGGTAAGCAACTCTTTCTCTTGAGTATCTTGAAGTTACCTCAACAATGACTCTGGATGCTGTAACAACGTTGTTTGTCCTGGTCTGAAATACGTTCTGAGATATCCCTAAATAGGCAGAGATGAAGACAACTGATTTGATTAATGCCTCTGCCAATTTTGGTTTAGTCCAGCCAGCAGCCCTACCTTGCCTGACCTCAATTTCAATGCTTCTGATATGAATGGCTCTCTGTTACTCCAACCTGCCTCTCTTGCAGTCTCTTCTATTAAATAATCCACCATCAGGGAGAAGGAGGAAAAATTTTTAAAACGGAATTTTTTTTTAATATATATTGAAAACACTTGTTCATGAGGGTCTGGGCTGTTTTTCTCTCTTGCAGCAGAGGGCAATTTGTGTGACCCTGTGCCGTGGTGAAATAAAGCCTCGAGTTCAATGTTTCCCATGCAACCTTGCCAATGTTTCTACCTGCTAAAACAAGTTTGACTTGACTGACGAAAATTTCATAACTGTTGTTGGAGAGTGAGCTGACAGTGGCAAGGGAGTAATCTGTGATCAAATCTTCGGGGATTAGTTCCACATTCAGGATGTGTGCACTCTTTTTATTACTATTATTACCTTTTTTATTTTTATGAAGACTTTTCTTGCTGTCTGCAGAGAGAGCGAGAGGCTAACACTGTGGATGAGGCACCGAGTTGAGACTTGGGAGATCTGTATTCAGCTCCCAGCTCTGTTAATCCTTTCGTGCATGGCCCTGCACAAGCCATATTGGAAGGAATTCAGCTCCTTTAAATTACGTATGCGAAAGCTGCATGTCTAGTTGGAACCAGTCCTTCAGGCTTCATCTGTGAGCTGATGCGGAGATAGAGGAGAGCTTAACGTGTAACTGGGGAACTAGCAAGCAAAATGTTTGAAAAACCTCAAGTCAGACGTACGTGGCTCAGAGGCAGCTGAGCATAGCATGGGCAACGACGGGACTTGCATCTCCCTGGGGAGAGGATTGCCCTGGCTCTGGGGTGGTGATTCATGCCTCGACCCTGACATAGCTGTTCCCATATCTACAGCCCCCCAAAAGCTCTGTCCCGGACTCTCTGACCCGTACAGTTGATGATTTCTATGAGGGGGTCATTGAGGGATGGCTGCCTTGTCCGACGGTGAAGCTGGAGCAGAGTCATGTTGGAACAGAGTGGGTGCTATAAAGGGATTTGAGTTGTGAGATTCAGTATGAAAGTTGCAGCCTTAAATAAAATCCGGTGAAAAATAAAGTGGTAGCCTCCTAGCAAGAAGAAATCCAGTCTGCTTAGTGAATAATCTTTACAAGCTTGCATTTCCCTTTCCCAGGAAAGGTGAGGGCTACTTAGATTCCTCCTCCTCCCTGGTGCAAGTCCTTGGCTGTGGGCTGGGATGTGCAGGAGCCTTTTGAGTGCAGAAGATTTGGGATATTCCCCCAGCTGAGGAGAAATCCCCACAGCAGCACTGCTCATCCCAAGAGGGAAGGAGGAGCACCTGGGATCTCCTCTCTGCAGCCATCTCTGCGATGAAAGGACAAGACTTTTCAACCAAAGGCTGCAGCAAGCCAAAAGGGTTGTGAGTCTTCCCAAGAGCTGCCAAAGGGAAAGGGAAAAAGGTTCAGACTGTATGAAGAGGCTCTCTGAGGCTCTTCCTTATCTGCTGGTTCCTGGAGAAAGAAACTGAGTCTCTGCCAGGGTTTGAGTCGTCTTCCTCTCTCAGCGGCGGTGACATCTCCTCTGGGCTGTGCTCTGCTCTGGGATGACTCCTCCATGGGAGATGGGGGGATCTGGGGTCCTCTGCCAGCAGGAGCCTTGGGACTCTTAACAACCATATCTGCCATGTGGACCTGAGATGGTCAGGGGTAAGAACAGAAAACAGCAGGCACTCTCTGCAATGTGGAGACAGTAATGGTGATGGGAGCTGGAAAGAGGGCATCTCTTCTTCTTAGAAACTAATAAGGCTACAAACAAATTTCTCTTCTCCTTGCTGTCTGCAGAGCAGCTAGATCTTTCCCCTGCATGGGGCTGTTCCTCAAACCAAGTGCCCTGTTTCCCTTTGGTTTCTCTGGTACTGCAAGAGCACAGTGGCTCATCTCAGATGGTCCTGATGGAGACCTATTTGGCCATATTTCTCATGCAGCAGCTATCAGGTGAGTGTGTTTGCCCCTGCTGCTGTATTAGTGATGAACGGGACTGTGGGGACAGGTCTTGCATCACTGGTTCACTCAACATCCCACTGAGTCACAGCACTAGTATTCGAGAGTGAATTAATGCGTAGGTAGGAGTGTGTGCACCAACCAGGAGAAAGCCATTCAACAGCAATATTGTAAAACAAGTGGGCACATTAGCAGAGTGGTGTAAGCATTGCTTTCAAATTCTGGGAACTACTTAAGAATTTCTATATGCCTGAAGGCAAAGTTTGCTGGGGAATAAAAATACAAAAGTATTCGCAAGGCTTTTGGCTCTTCTACTGTAAGGTACGGCAATGCTGTGATCATAATGATTGTAAGAGTGAGTGCAACTTATTAAAATAGTTTCAATGTAAAAGTAAATTGCATTTCTCACAGAGGATGCTATACTTGACTGGAGAAGATAAAGAAGCTTATGTTCAGTGTACACCAGCTGCAATTGTTGAAACATTTTTGAGGATCGCTGAAGATCTAGGATGCTGGAAACATTCCTCCTCCATTACAAGTATTTCTAAGAAGGTGTGCGTAGTTCTGGGTTTGTGCGTAAAACCCTTTGGCTTCATGCCCATGATGACTCCTGTTTGAGTCATCAACCTGAGCAGGTGCTTAAGTTTTGAGGAGAGATCAAACATATTCTTGCCTTTTATAGAAACCCTGGGGGCCAGATAGAAGTAGGGT
>NW_009635079.1:20069-29681 GCF_000690535.1 Cariama cristata | reverse complement strand
GGAAAGTACTCCATCCTGAGAGCGTAAGATGTGTTATACTTTTGCGTTCAAGACTCTCTCCTCTGAGCAGGTCGTCCCATTTTTCCTCATCTCTTGAATGTCCTTCCTATTTGTTATACTCTCTAAAGCATTTGTTTTGTATTCCTGCCCCTCATAAGGGTGTTGCATTGTGCCATTTGTGCTTTCGATAATTTGCTGCCTAGTTCTTCACTTCCCCCGCCCCAGCCTCTGAATTCTGGATGAAGCAAATCTTTCAAACATTTTGTGATTTTTTTTAAAAAAAGGAGTTGGCCTCCACAGATTCACCTGTTCCTTCCAAAGCCTCAGCTTTGGTCCAGAGGAAACATGCTGCTGATAAACAATTGCCTATCACAAACCAGATGTGGGCAGAGCAGCTGTCAGCTGCAGTCACCTCTTCATCTGCGGTGATGTTGATTTGTTAACTTTGGGACAGCTGTCACCTGTATTTAGGTCCTTCACATTGTTCATGTCCCTGCTGGTGTATGGGCTGAGCTGGCCTGTAACTTTTTTCATGGTCACAGCCATGAAAGCTTAGGGACTGGTTTGAGCTCAGGCATGGCACAAAAAGGATACGTGACTAGAGAAAGATGGTGGCTGGCTGTTAAGGGCCAAACCAGGGGGTGTCTGCTGGAAGAAGTCTTTCCGCCTGTGGTTGGACATGGTTGAACTAAAACCAAGCAGAAAATGGGAACAGGTTCCGGGAAATGAGTATTATTCTGCCTGCATTTGCTGTTGTCATGACTCTATTTATGTTTACTCGCTAAGGACTGAAGTTATGACATTTTTTTTGAAAGTGATCTGATAGAGTAGTTTTTAAAACCTTTCTTTGAGGTAGTAATTACCTTGTTTGTTGCATACAATTTGCAGATTAATATTTATAAAGTCATCATGCAAGGCAGTGATCTTGATCTCCTGTCACTTTTGCTGAGGTTTTTTTTTTTTTCTTTTGTATGATTCAGTACAGACACGGTGAGGCTACGCTATAAAGAATTGCAAACGTAGGTGCTTTCTCCACATCTCAGGATGATGGTGGGGTTAACGTTGCATCTCCTGTCTGTACTTCTTCCAGCATCACCAGCTTTGCTCCTTGGCCATTGTGTCATTATTTTTTGTGGCATTGGGATTGAACAGTAATCGGACCTCTGGTTTCTGAGGTGATGTGGGGAGTGGCTTTTGGTGCTCCCAGGGCAAGGAAATGAAGGAAGTTAATTTTGTTTGGTGGTGGAAGGAGGGACAGCACAGCAAGGCAAATGATGTTCTGAATCAAGCATCTTTGAAGCACATATAACCTGTATGGAGGGGAGGGGGAAAAACCCCCCAAACACAACCTATAATGAAATTTTTAAATCAAATTGAACATAATGGTAGTGCCAGCTTCTAGGCTGATTTCTCCTGGCTTCCTCTATCTGCTGGTGAAGCCTGTACAACCCTTCTTCCCCATTTACAACATGTGCATCTTGCTTTTACCCTGTTGCTGTGGAAGAGGTTGGGACTGTAATGGGATGGCTGAGGAACAAACTGGGGTCAGGCTTGCCCTTCTGCACCAGGCACTGCTGGTCTGCTTGCCACCAAGCTTGTCTGTTAGCCAAATGTCATTAATGGCTTTGGATCCCCGAGCAGCATTGCCCTAGTCTCCCCTGATGGGTCTTGGCAGGTTCTTCCTCGTAGCATTGACCTTGTCCTGCCTTGGCATAGAAGAACAGCATGTTCTTTCACCAGCGTTTCTGTGTGCTGTGCCCAGCAGCGCAGCTATTTACGGACATGAAGGCTGCCTTCTTGGTCAACTCATCAGGAATTCACTGTGATTTTGAAGTGCTATATTTGGGAATCTGCAGCGTGGATTTCTCCATTCCTTCTCGACTCAAAGCAGTCATGGCTGGTGCCTCTGTACAGGGCCCATGGTTGTCTGCAGTGACGGTTACCATAAAACTACTTTGCTTGCAAGCACTGATTGGAAGGTCTTTGTGTTAGCCTGCCTAGGTGGATTTAGAGGAAGGTAAAGTCAATTTGCCAAACTCCAGTGTCCCATGGGATGAGTTTTTCTTCTGGAGCACTGAAAAGGGACAGTACTGTTGACAGTGGCTTTCCTTATCCCATTTGCTTTGAAAAAAATCAGTGCTTGTGGCAGCGAACATCTCCCTGCCTCATGCCTGCCCATGCTTACATATTCTTCAGAGACAGTGGTACAGCCTATTTCTCTCTTTTTTTTTTTTTTTTTATCTACCTGGGTGATTGTCAAAGGCCTTTTGAAACAGGGAAAACAGCAGTACTTTATCTCATGTGGAATGCTCTCTCCTTTGCTTGTTGTCTTTTCTCCCTTTTAATTTACCTCTGTAAATCAGGAATATTCCCTTGCACTTGTTTGAGGTCAGACTGCATAATTTGATAATAATGTTATGCTCAGAAATATCTGAAGTTGGAAAAGATTCAACAAAAGAATTGTGGTATTTTGGGGCAACCAGCCTGAGGCTATGTTTTCCCCAAAACCCTCAACAAAAGAAGTCCAACATTGGGAGTACTCGTATAATAGGATACATTTACACTAGTAATGTAAAACAAAACACCACTGATCACCTCTGCTTCTGTGGTCGTCTTCTCTGAAAGGTCTCCAGGCTTTTATAACAAAGTTTAAATGTCTTTGTTAACAAATGAGAGTTTTAAATCCGATTCTGCCACAACTTTCTTTAGTGACCTAAGGCAAAAAACCATTATTGAAACTCATCTGACAGCAGCCTCCGTGCAGCCAGCGAGAGTTTGGGCTGGATGAGAAGTTCCCTTGAGCTGTTCCATGGGGAGGACATTTCCCCAGGGAGGGGAGGGAGGAGAAGGCTCTTGAGGCTGATGGTCTTTGTGCTGAGCTGACAAATGATACCAAGATGTTTTTAGTGCATTGAAGTTGTACTGCTTCTCCAGGAGTCAAGTAGTGTACTATGGTCTTGAGCCTAGTCTTCAGGGACCTCGCTTAATAAATGTGCTGTCCTTATAATGAGGTCGGGAGTTACAATTACTGACAAACACATTATAGAATCATAGAATGCTTGGAAGAGACCTCAAAGACCATCAAGGCCAACTGTATACCAAATACCCCCATCCCCTCTAACCCCCCTAAACCGTGTCTTGAAGCGCCACATCTAAATGTTTTTTGAACACCTCCAGGGATGGCAACTCCACCACCTCCCTGGGCAGCCCGTTCCGATGCCTAACGACTAACAGTGAAGAAGCTCTTCCTAATACTCCTGCTCAACTTGAGACCTTGTCCTCTTGTCCTGTATTTTGCTGATGAAAGGGAGCAGAGCCTACAATAAATGCTGGGGGAGACTGTGTCGTGGTTTAACCTCAGCCAGCAGCTAAGCACCATGCAGCCACTCGCTCATTCCCCCTGACACCTGGTGAGATGAGGGAGAGAATTGGAAAAAAAGCCCTAAAACTTGTAGGTTGAGATAAAGACAGTTTAATAGGACAGAAAGGAAGAAAATAATGATAATAATATAGCAATAATAATAAGAGAACTAGAATATTCAAAACAAGTGATGCACAATGCAATTACTCATCACTTGCTGATTGATGCCCAGTTAGTTCCCAAGCAGTGACCCACCTATTCTGGCCAACTGTCCCCAGTTTATATACTGGGCATGACATTATCTGGTATGGAATATCCCCTTGGCCAGTTTGGGTCAGCTGTCCTGCCTGTGTCCCTTCCCAACTTCTTGTACCTCTCCAGCCTTCTCGCTGACTGGGCATGAGAAGCTGAAAAGTCCCTGACTTAGTTGTTGCCAAGTAGTGTTTATACTAAAAACATCAGTGGTATCAACGTTATTCTCATACTACAATCAAAACACAACATTGTACCAGCTACTAGGAAGAAAATTAACTATCCCAGCCAAAACCAGGGCAGACTGCCAAGGTCAAGAAACCTCTCTGAAGCCCCCAGCCAGGATCCTCGCAGTCAAGCCCAGCTCCGTTGTGAGCTGCAGATGATCACCGCAAGCTTTGCTGGAAAGGCTCTGTGGTCCCAACTGCCAGCAGTGCTACCACAGAAATGAGTGGCATCTTCCCTGGCTGAGCCAGACAGCTGTTTTATTGAGACAAGCGTTAGTTTTATCTCCTGTCCCTGCTCTAAGATTGTGGATTTTCTACCTGTGACTGCCAAAATGTTGGTCTGAGGGGAACAGGGGAAGCGAGGAAAATGGCTCAAGCTTTAAAAACCAAAGCAGTAAATACAGATTCCCATTCAGCCCAGCTCGGGAAATGTTTACCTTTAAAGCCAGTGGGAAAACCTTTAGAAAGCACAACAAGGTAACAGAACAAATGCACAAACAAAACCTGTTTTCTCCCCAGCGATAAAAAGGGATTCTCCAGTTCAAAGCATGACCAAGCTGGGGAGGGGCAGATAAAACCGAAGCTGGTTAGAACAGTGCGACTCGTGTTTCCTCTAATGGCCGCTTCTAATTTCACCTCCTGTTTTCCCTGGAAAGAAAGCAGAGGCTTGTTTCTTTTGGATGTAATAGGCTTGGGGGATGCCAAAACATTTTTCATTTTGTAGTTTTCTATGGCGTTTAAATGTGCAAGCAGTGCTGTTGCTCGGTGGGAGAGGCTTCGCCATCGCAGTTGGTGACCGAAGCACGTGGGGCTGGACGCGCTTCGGCAGAGTTTTTGGCTCTGGTTGACTTGCTGCCTGTGGTGGACTTGTGTATTGGGAAGAAATCTGGCATCGGGAGTGAGCTGAGGAGCTGGAGAGAAACCCAGGGTATTTGAGCACTGGGGTGACGTGGACTGAGACCCAAACTGTCACGGGCTGTGGTTTGCAGATGTTGGCGTGCTGCTCATCGAGTGCAGGCTCGTGGGTGTATTCCTCCCCAACCATGATGAGTGATGCTTCACCAGGCCAAAAGCCTGCTGGTTTAAAGATAACCCCTGAAAACTGTCATACCAGGCAAACTCTCTGCGTTTTAGGACCATGGTGTTTGGAAGTGGTTCTGGGGTTTTCTGTACAGTCAAAGTTGCAGTTTCTCTCACCCACCTGGTCTGTCCTACTGGCATCTCCACAGGCCACTGGACAGGAACAAGGGGAATAAGAAGCACAAGGCAAACTCTGTACCTGAAGGAGCTGGAAGGCTTCTTTGACTTGTCCTTTGCAAGAAGAAGGATGTCGGAGGTGGAGGTGCAGCCTATGAGCCAGATGCCCCTGTTGCCCTTGCTGGAGAGCAGAGCCGAGCCCTTGGGGAATTGAGGTGGCCGTGGTGGTGTTCAACAGAGGTGGAAGCCCCTCCCTGAAGCCTGTTGATTTGGAAGTATGCTACTATTTTAAAATTGCTATTTCCTCAGTTGCCAAGGGAGCTATTGTGTTACTGTGAACCTGTGCCAGCGGAGTGATAAAATGATCTGGTTCCCGCCTTGGCCGTCTCGTACTCAGTGTACAATGAGTAAAGTGGAGCAAGAGCGTCTTTAGCTGGCTGTGCTCTGTGACCGCTGTTAGCTCCTTATGCTGATGCTAGATACATCTGCTAGATGAGGTGCTTTAAACAAACATCAGTGGTACTGCGAGAAGCCTGACAAATCTGTGCCGCTGAGGTTTTGCTGTACTGACACTGGGATAAAAACAAAAACTAAACAGAAAAAAAGGGATGTATCTGGAATTCCTGAATAGCTTGTTTGCAGCCTGGTTACCTGGAGCTTTGCAGACATTGGGCTGTGCAGCAAAAAGCTGTGACACGAAGTACCATGGTTTTAGGCTCATGTTGCAGAAAGTCTTTAAGCAGATGAAGTTGCTTTGGTGGTGCCTTGCCAGGGGAGAGATGTTCTCCAGCATTCAGCGGACCCTGCAACCCTTATCCCCTCTTCATGCCGGTCACCACAATCCTACCTATTAACGCTGATCCAGCAGGTACACAACAAGTCTCTTGGCACCTTTCTGTCCCCAGAGCAGGACAGTTTTGGGGGGTTGCTGCAATGCATTGCGTAGGTAGGACTTTGGTATGCCCAACTGGGACTGAAATGGATGTAGTCTGTGGACTGAGCCTCTGCTTTGGCATTAAATGGTACTTTTGCCTGGCTCAAGCTATACATGTAACGCTTGATGTGGTTTATGGCTTGGCAATACATGTATTTCAGTATCACGTAGGGTCCCTCGCTGAGATCAGGATCACATTAAGAAGGCCTTTAGCTAGATGAAATGAGAGATAATTCTTCATTTGAGGCCATGTAAGTCTTGCTGTGATTGAGACTTCTTGAGCAGAGTGTTTTGAGAGAGTGAATCACTTAGGAAAGGCTTCTGGAGAAAAAAAATCAAAGCAGGTAGACATAATGCCAAACTCCTGGAAGACAACATGAGTGTGATGGCATCTCATTTAAAGACACTTGCGAAATGGCATCTCTAGGTTCTGTCATCTGCTTGGTGTGCTTCTTGAGCAAAAACTGGTCCTTTAGAAAAATAATCAAAAAGAATGTCAGAATGAGCTACTGACCTTTTTTTTAATGGAGTTGTCTCGCCCCACTGTATGCACAGGGGTGAAAGCGTGGCTAGGCTTTATTAAATATTATAGCTGGTTCCTGAGAAACATGAAAAATGTTCATGAAACCATGAGAATCTTGGAAACCGCGAACCATTTAGTGAGTAGTTAATAACCCAAACTGTGAAGCAAAACCCTGTTTGGTTTTTTTTCATGTCTTTTTTAGTGAGACAGCCTATGCTTGTAAGAATAAGAACTTTTGTCCCTTCCAAAATTCATGGCTTCTTAAAAATCTTTATTTTTGTGAATTGTGGAAGTTTGTCATAATGTATATGAACATTTCACCTTGACTTGTCAGCACGCTGTTGGTGGGTGCTCACCCTGCGTGCTCTCTGGTTCACCCACCTGCAGACGTCTCCTCTCTGGGTGTTGCACACTCAAAGCAAGGGGAACAACCGCTGCGATTAAAGGAGCTCTCAGGAGTTTAACGTCTCTAATGTGCTGTAGCACTCAACATGCTATGCAGGTTTTTAATTATCTCATGGTGATTAGCAGTCCAGAAAATCCCATCAAACTAATTAAATAACATGCATCTGACTGAAGGCTGCTGCAGGCTCCAGACGTTGCTCCGGTACAAAGCCCCGTTGGTCCCCGCAGGCTGAGGATTTGCCCTGGCCTGGGCAACTCCTGCCAAGGGGAGGAGAAACCTTCAGGTTTTTGCACTGTGCTCCTCACTTGGATGAGGAAGAAAGGCAAATTGCTACAGGTATCAGGTCTTATGCCTAGTTTAGTTGCATTCAACAACTGAAACCAGTGAAACATTTGCATTACATTTGGCTGTATTAAAGTTTCAGTTAAAGATGAGCTCTTGGGCTAGTGGGGGACAAGCACTGTGGAAAAGAGAACCTGCTGATTTTTGCAGCCACACTGGTACGCTCATTTTTTGCCACTGTTCTCCCCTGGGAGATGGTCAATAAGAAGAAAGCTTTGCTGCTCCAGTTCATATGACTGCAAGCGCAGGGGAAAACAAGGGTTTGGGGTCTCAGCAGAGCCTTGTTCAGGGGCATCCACCAGTGCCTGTATGGGAAGTGGCACCTGGTGTCGTGTGTAATGACTTATCTCACCTGGGTTGAATGGATGTTACAAAAACTAAGTGCTGAGTTATCTGAACTCTTGCAGCTGGGTTGAAAGAGCAGTCACCGTTGACAGGATTTTAAACAGGCACTCCTCCCCCCCGGCTCTTTATTTTGTAGGTATCCTGTAAATGATATATCTACTTCATTATTTTTCAACTCAAACAGGAATTGCTTTTTATGGATTTAGTAAAGCTGCTATGAGTAGTAGTAGCAGTAATAATAATTTCTCCTGTAAGTGCTCCCCCATCTCTGGGTCGAGGCCCCAAAACGTGTGTGCTGTGGCTTTTCTGACCCCTGAATTATTGCATGTACTTCTAATGTTCTCATGTAGGGGGTACCACAAGTTACATTGCCCAACCTTCCCTGGAGTAAATCAGCCATACAGCCCAACCTGACCTTCTGCAGTGGAGCAGCAGTTGACAATGTAGTTGAGGTCATTATTAATAAGTATCCGAACTCATTAAATTTGACTATCTTCCTTGAAAAAAAGTTGTTGTTTGTTGCCTGTAGTAAGATTTTTTTCAGAAAAGAGCCTGACAGTGAGCTTGGCTGTTGTCTTCCTATGTGAGTGCTGTGGGTGCCTCACCAAACTTCTTGTGATCAACTGGAATGAACTTGGCACTTCCAAAAAGCACTACTTTAACTCGACATAGGCTCACCTACTTCTTAGGTGCCTTGTTTTGGAGGATCTGAACTTTGCCTTCTAGGTAGGTCACTTGGGGAGCTTGTTCAGTTTGGGATCACAAAGATGGGAAATGGGCTGGGTGAGGAAAAAGCTCTTTGCTTCCCTTCCCCTGGGCCTCTGAGAGCAACTTTTAACGTCGTGACTTTTGTTAATAGTAATTTTGTTCTCGTGCCAGAAAAGAGGTGGTGGAATAATCTTGACTGAAGAGACACTTTCCAAACTCTTGATCCTCTGGGGAAATTAAAGCAAAACAAACAGTGAGGACAGAGCTTTGCATCTGTGGTTTTTGTAAGCCAGGAATTTTTGAAAAGAGAGCTCTTAAAAATGCACCTGGTCTCTTCCATTTGCTTTGTTTTTGTGTTTTTTCTGTTTGTTTGTTTGTTTTTCCTACCTGCCTGAAAGGAACCTACATGGGCACCGCAACCCTAATTCCTCTGCACATACTCGCAGTATGCATTGGGGATTGACCAGAGCATTGGTTGTATCCAGAATTGATGGGCATCCCCAAACAGTGCTGGAGGAGGACCTTGGCAGCGGTGTGTCCTACTCGGGGTTTAGTACCTGCTGGCCGTGTTACTCCCATGTTTTGCTGCTGATCCCTGCCCTCCTTGGTGTCTGCAGGAAGCTGTGCACAAGCTGCTGATGCACCCCAACAAGCCCTGTATAAGGTGTAGCTTTGATGCAATCAAGCCACTTATCAGGGTCGTGTCTGTGGAAATATAAAGTGATTTGGGGGTTGGTTGAGTGTTGTACAGATGCACATGGCTGTTGGGCTCCTCTCCAAGCACGGAGGCAGGAGCACTATAGGCTCCTTCATTTTGGAGGTCAAACTGGCCTGAACCAGAGCATCCAGGGACTGGTTGGTATTTCGTGCTCCTATGTTTCCCTGGAGCACACCGTCCGTGTATTCACTTGCTCAGAACCCTATCTGCATGAATGGACCCAGAGAGAAGCATTCCCAGGTAAAATGGGAAACATCAGGAACTTTTAATTGCTGGTTTAAGAAACTCCTTCCCTGAGCCTCCTGGCCATGTTACCTACCTGATCAGAGCAGGGACCTGGGGCTTGGGTGGTTCTTGTAAACGCACTGACTTTAAAAATACCTTGGGGTGACTGTGGCAATGTGAGGGGACCATGGGGGTCTTCCTGGCTGTGGTGGTCTTTGGGCAAGGGAAAAGCAGAGTTTTGACCTCCTGACTGACCTTTGCAGACCTGTTACTCCTCCATTTCTGACGGCTCCAGAACAAACCTGCACGTTCCCAGTAACACGGACAAGAGCTGTGCCATCAATTCCTTGCTTGGGATTTCTGCAGCGCTCGTG
>NW_009635079.1:7075-19646 GCF_000690535.1 Cariama cristata | reverse complement strand
ACTGGCACAGTAGCTTTTCTTATCCCCAAATGCTCCAGGAGAGGATGAAAAAAATCCCAGTCCTGCTCTGCAGCGAGAGGCAGAAGTGTCAGGCCAGCTAAGGACTATTTCTGTTCTGGTCACTGGGTCAAACTCAAATTAATAGCTGAGTGTTGGTCTGGGTTTTCTCTTCTACGCTTGCCCAGGAAAGCTGCTGCTTCTGGACCTAACGCAAAGGGAGCACAACCCCTGAGCAGCTATTGCCTGGTCTGGGAGATCAGTTTTGTTGGAGTTGAGTTGGTATGGACTTCCACGAGCTCAAATAATTGATTAATATCTGCATATATATATAAATATTTTTTTTTTTTTTGTATCTTTGCTCGATTCCCATTAGGTCCTTTGAATGCCCTGTGCTGTGTCCCTGTGTTAGGATGTGCACATGGTGCCCTGTTTGGGGCCAGCCCCAGCACGGAGGGGTGCGTCCAGCGCCCGGTGACAACCAGGAGGAGGCTGGAGGAAACAACATGAGCCCATCCGTGGGATCCCCGCTCTGGAAAGGAGTTTGGCTGATGTGGGCACTGCTAATGCGACTGCAGGCTGAGGTCATGCCATGTTTAACTTTGGGTCACAGCAGTGACATGATCAGTGGATCTTGTGGATCTCCTGCATTTGCCTGCAAGAGGGTTTTTAATTTTGATGAAATTTTTGATAAAGCTGAGCCTTGCCCACCATCCCCTGCAACAAGATGTGAGTGACTTGCATGAAACTCTTATGCTGAACAGGTTTATTCTTCTGGATACTTTCAGCAGAACAATTAGTGCATTTAATACTTTTTTTTCCTTACTATCTTTTCAGACCAACCACAAGCAGAACTGGAATGAAGCTTCAGGAAGAGCTTACAGGCCTTCCTAAGGCAATCCTGCCTCCAGCAGTAGCTGGCATGTCTGCTAGTGGATTTGGAGCAGATGCTGCGTTGCTACATGGAGCAGACTGACAGCTCGCTGCCTCAGGGAATGAATATACTTTGTGTACGCTGTTTACACACGACAGTAACACCACTGAGCACCTACAAGCCTTGTCTTCATCCTTAAGCCAAGCTGCATCTCCTCCAGAGGAAGGCTCTTTTCACACCACAGGTGGAAGGCACAAAGTTGCCGAGGATGTTGCTGGCTGGAGTTAGGACTGCGTGGACCCAGGGATGCTGCGGCTCAGCCTCCTGTGAGCTGCTGTGCTGCATCCAGCTCGGAGCAGGAGGAGCACGTAACCCTCTGGGCTCTGTGAAACAGGTCAGCGAATGCTTCACGGGAATGTGAGGCTGGGGAGAGTGGAATGCTGCAAACCAGCATTTGGAGGAAGGAAATCCACGTGTACCACAAATTGGGGAACACATCATTGCTCTCCGTGCCCTCCCTGCTAAGGAGCAAGCGTCCAAGTTGAGTGGTGTTTCTGCTCTGCGCACAGTACGGCCGTTAGCAGGTGCTGAGGACTGAAGCGGGCACAGATGCGTCGCAGGGACAGTGGTGGGGCTGTGAGGTGGAAGATGAGCAAAGGGGAGAGCCTTCAGGTGGTGGTGTAGCAGATACCTGTAACTGAAGAGAAACTTGGTATTAGTCATATAAATACTTCAAATTAGTGCATGCACCATAGTGTTTTCCGAAGTGCCCACCATGTCTCTTGTCTGCCTGATGTCCTGAGAGCTGTTGGTCCAGCGCTGTCTCCAGGGCTTCTTGGAGCAGCCCCATCTCATTACCTTCATACTGTGGTCCATGCTGGGGCTGTGACTTGCATGGCCCCAGACTCAGCCTCCCTCCTGTGCGACAGCGAGACATGGGCTCACACCAGACCAGGACCCTGCCAGGGTTAGGGAGTTGAACTCCTGAAATTTTCCAGCTTTGCTGAAATTGCTGCCGGAGGTTTGGGGCAGAGGTGCCCATATTGGGGATTACTTTTAGACAATGATTCTTCAGATTTAAAAAGCTTTGCTGCATGTGCCGTTAGGGTTGTTAATAAGCTTTTCTCTTAGACCAAAAGCTCATGCTCCCTGCTCCTCCTTCCAAAATATTTGGTATGATGGTCATAAACATAACACATTTTAAAATAATAAACAACGATCGTGCAATAACTTGAAGTAGAAAGTTTTGAAGGATGTAACTTTTTTTCTGCACCAAGATGGGTAATTTTGGACTGTTTTGGACTCAGAGAATAACCTCCACTGTCTAGCTGGTGTCTATCTAGGAGGCAGAGCAATAGAGGAAGGAAATGGAAGTTTAGGTAATTGTTTGTTTGAAATGGTTGGGGATGGAGTTGTAGCAAGGGGAATACCCTAAACACTTAAGAGAGAAACCTGAAACTCATCTCTGCTTTGAGCAGCATGTGGCTGCTCCCTCAGCTGTCCTGGGCACTTCGTTTTGCACTATCAACCTCTTCCCTTCCTTCCTCTTCTTATCTATGGGCTCCGACTGTGGGAGACCACTGAGAGCAGCTCCAGCCCTGCAGCTTTCACCCCAGTTTCTCCTCCTGGAACTGCAGTAGAGAAAGGGTCAATACTTTGCTCCTGGCTTTCTGTGGAAAATGAGCGCGACTTCCTGAAATAAGAGAACAGAGGCAGCTGGGTGTCAGAAATTCAGCAAATTGCGTTCCCCCATCTAGTTTTGGAGACTTCATCGCGTTAAAAAAAAAAAGTCTTCTCACTATGTTATCATGTCAAAATGTTTGATTTCTCCCTGCTTTTATTATTTTAAATTTAACTGAAACAAGCTGTGTTGACGGTGAGGTTATCGTGTTCTCTATTCCGTGAAGTCAGACGCAGGATGAAGTCAGCCAGCAGACCGCTCTCCAGGGCTCCTTGTCAGCTCACGTTCTCGGTTGAAACCCATCACTTTGCTATTGCAGCTGCTTGCTTTATTATAGGGTTTCTGTTTCATTGCTAGAACCACAACTCAATCGGCTTTCTCTGGAGTGGAGGGAGCTCTTGGGGATGAAGTTACTTGCCTGGAAACTGGCATCGCTTGATCCTTTTGTAGCTGGAGGGTTTTTTTGGGCTGTGTTTTTTGTTTTTTCTACCCCTAACCCTACAGTAACGACGGAAATCTTTCAGAAAAAGAGTACAATGATACTTATTTGTTGCAATGGCCAGGCCCTGCAGGCGTTTATTGTCTTTTATGCCTGTGGCAGGTCTAGACTTGGTTGGGCCCTGAGTATTATGAGTCTGCCAACTCCTGCGAGGGTTGTCCTCGGAGATGTGATGACAGCAGGACCATGGAAAGGAAGATTCTTAGCGAAGTGTTGCAAAATAGGTGTGTGGATAGCCATATTCGCATGTAACCAGCTTGAGAAGTGCTGGTCTGGGAGCCAGACTGGTGGCTGAAACCGAATGCTTTCCAACCTGGGGGCTTTAATTCTTTGGAACTGAAAGTGCTCCAGTTTGTGGTCCTCATCTCTAGATTTGTTCTCAGCAACTGTAAAGGAATTATTTCCTGATCACCTGAAGGCAGTGCTTGGTGCCACTATACATCCCTTCAGGTCTTCATAAGTTCATTTACCTTTGCAAGGGACAGCAGATCACAGACTGGTGAGAAAAAGGGGTATTTATTCCTGAGTGGAGTGTAGGAGCATTAAGCATAGAGAAGGATGACATTTTGTTATAAAATTATTTCCTGGATCTTTCCTTTTTTGGAAGCTTCCATGGAAAAATAGCTCTTGTCTGAGTAATGTCTGCAGCAGATCAGAGTTGTGTAAGTGGAAGGGATGGTCCAAAGAAGGCCTTAAGAAAACCGAACATGGTCTGACATAAAAGTGCATCCCATTTTTGGGACTGAATCTAAAGGAAAAGTGGGTTTTGGGGTCCTGATTGAATGTATGTGGTGCTAGCGTTTTGCTGCTGTTTTGTGGTATGAATTTCAATGACTGGATTTGGACCAATTTTGTATTGAAGTAAATGAACTCTGCATGTGGTTTGGGTATTTCCCATGTATCTTTAATTGTGTGTACTAAACAGTATAATTGTTTGTATGTGGTTTTGTGTATGGAAAATCCAAATACAATGCCTATTGGCTAACCCTATTCCCTCCTAGCTTTAATCCTTCAAAATCTCAGGGCTGTTTGGATTCAGTGCCTGCTGCTTGAGGCATTTCAGCCATTTTATTTTTTTTTTCCCATGCTCTTCTGAACAGAAAAAGGAACCAAGCTAAAACTTCAAGCCGACTTATACCTCTGCGTACTTCAGAGACAAAGAACGTCTTGACTTGGCACCCGGCAAGACCAGACCAGCTCTGCTGGCTAGCACTGGATCCCAACTTCCCATCTATAAGAGCGACCAGCTATCTGTAAGTGCCTCAGCAGCCAGCGTACCTCTGGGATATACCTTCTTAGCAGGCAGGTGTTAGAGACTCCCTGAGCTGGAGTTTACATTGAAGCCGTAATGTTTAAGAGCCTCCGTTGCTGCATCTTTCTTCCACAGATCTGTCTAATCCCAACTGTACTAATGGTTTCTGGGCTGGCACTTTTTACAGTAGCCAAGGGCTATTCTGTTGACTGTTTCAGATATGCAGCACAACGATGGATTTTGTGAACCTCGCTTTCTTGCCTTACAGGTACACGTGAGGTGACATTCCTTATTTTGTTTCTCAGGGTCATTCACAGCTTCATAGATCTCTCTTACAGATCTTTGCTGCTTTTCTGGGCCCTTCCTCCTGCAGCCCATGTTTCATCTGTTGCCCATGCTTGCATCTTTTCAAGTTCTATTTTATTCTTTGGGAGCATGAGCTAATATGCACACAGATGTGGGTACACTGTGAGTTTTATTATTTTGTTCTGTATTTCCTTCCTAATAATCCCTGATGTTCTGTTTCACTTTGTAACTGCAGGTAGCATTGAGCTACACTTTTGGCAGATGTACCATAATCCTGATGTCTCTGTCTTGAAGGGTTGATAGTTGATTGGGAGCTCACTACTGTGATGGTCAGATTTTGAGTCGATTGCCCACACTTCCTCACTTCAGTTCCCTTAATGCAAAACTCCTCTCCTGCTTGTGCCTTCACACATGTGCATCTGGATAATGGATCTATTGCCATATTAGTAGAGGGGAAAAAGCAGTAAAGAGTGGTGTAGGTCTATGTCTATTTCTATTTAAAATTTGAAAGGCTTCAATTTGTCCTCCTGTTTAACTTGTACAGTCCCTGCTTGCTAAGCAGTCTTGGGGAATAATGAAACTGTGAGTTGCCAAGCTTGTACTGCCTGAAGTCATATTTCTCTCTGAAACTCGGATCTCTTCTGTGTTGCACAATTGATGAGACTTCAGCAAAAAGAAGTTAGCAAGAGTGACAGCAATGAGGAAAACATGCAGTGTGTCAATAAGCAAGTGTCGTGAGGGACTGGCCTGTAGCGTGCCAGCATCTGACTATGTGTTTATGGAAGAAACACATCTCCGCGTTTTTTTGGTTCAGAAGGGTGAAGGTCTACTTCGGAGGAACTGATGTGAGTCCTTGGAGAGTCCCGGTTATGGCAGATGGAAAAAAGATTTGTGTCCTTGGCAAGAGTTGGACTTTGGTATGAAAAGGTCAGTTTAAGAGCAACTAGAATTTGTTTTGATCTATTTATCCAAGTCATCTTTGTGTTGGACAGGAAAGAGAAGCTATGTTCAAATGAGGAAGCCTTTGATTGCAAACCAAAAAATCCACAACTACTGCATTATGTGGCTGTTGATTTTACCCAAGAGGTGTATCATAATCCCCTAAACTGCCAGGATGTTGCATTGTGCTTCCCACCACCCAGGGCATGGACTTGTGAAGAGCTAAAGCTCTGATCTCTTAGGCGTCTTGTCCTCAAGGTCAGGCAGTAGCTCCCTGGGGTGCAGCCCTGCTGCTTCTACTACTGATCGTTCTTGCCTTGTGCCGATGGGCTCTGGATGGTGGCACTTTGAGCAGGGCAGGCTCCTGCAGTGCAAAGGGGTCCTGTGGGAGCCTCTCTGCCCAGCGTCAGCCTGGATTCTGCATCCTCCTTCCCTCCTATTTGGATACCAGAAAGGCATCCCACAGCAAGCTTAGTGCCCCTTGCTGGGAAAATGGGAACTGTGGGGATGGGTACTTTGGGGTGTACTAGCAACAAGGTTTTGCCTGTAGCTAGCCCCCAAATGAAGGATGGACTGATTTACCTGGTGTTTACTCTGGGGGAGGACAAATATCATCTTACTGTAAAATAGATGTCTTTCTGCAGGTTTTACACTTCAGCTCAGCCTTGAAGTAGTTTGTGCTCTTAAGTGTTTCATACTCAGATTATGACAATAAAACCCACATTTAAATAGCTCCTCTGAATGCTTAGAAAAACTCAACAATCCCTTTATCTGAATTTGATCATCTTTCCAAATGAAACACATCCTTTATGCAGCTCCTGCACGTGATGCTTCAACCAGATTCAAAATACAATCAAACAAATCATGGGGAATGAAATCTCATTTTACTGAATTAAATATATTCAGTTTTAAGTGCAGAGAGAATGGTTTTATCTATGTTATATGCAAAATCAAACTCCTCTAATGTTTAATAATTTCCTTTTACCGTAGGAAAGTTGGATTCCCCTCTGTGGCAGGTGTGTATTGATTCACTCACATATGCACCAGCGTTTGGGAATCTGGGCTAAAAACAAAGTCAAAATACCTTTTTTAGGTTCCCTTCCTCTGCAGTTAATTAAGGCAGAAGGATGTTTTTTGAGAAGGAAGTATTCTGTAGGGATTTCTACTGCCTCTTTGAGTCAAGACTCTCTTGAGTGTTAGCGTAAGCCTGTTGCTACTGACCAGGGAATATGCTTTGCTCATTGCTTGCTTCCTTATAAACAATGTCCTTGGTTTTTTTAGCAATTAAAAAAAACCCAAAACCAACTAGAATAGCTTTCCTGTCATCTGTGCAAGAGTGTTATTCAAATGAAAATATAAAGATTGATCTTCTGTGTAAGAAGCATAAACAAATATTACTAGATGTCACATGGTGGACCTGATGATGTTAGGCATCCTCATTCTATTGTCTTGAAACAAGATGGGAGAAGCAGAATCCCTAAATCTTACAAACTTCTATTTAGATGATGTTTCCAGTAATTTTACGGACAAGTTTATGATTAAATAGGCAATGGATTCCCCTCTCTGAGTGGAAGATGGCCTTGTGGAAGCTCCCTGAGATCTGTCTGGGCAGTGGCAGGTTTGGACCCCGTGGCATGTGTTAGCTGGGAACCCACCTCGCTTTGGATGTTCTCTAGTATACCTGGTCCAAGAGGCAGAGGTGGCCATGTAGTTACCTTGCAGTCTGTCTGGCGTGTTTGGGTACAGTCCAGTGTCTTGTCAGCAGCATTTGAATAAGCAACTGTGCTGTTCTGGGTTGGGGAATGACTTGCTGGTGGCAGTTCTGCAAGAATCGGGTTTTGTAAGAGATCCCAAACTGAAAATGACTGTGATAAATTGAGTGGTCACTCCAGGCAGTGGGACCTCAGCTGGAGCAGTGTCCTATTTCATGAACTCTGTTTGAGGAAGATCTCCATCAGATCTTCTACATCAGATAAGTAATGTGTGGGGGTTTTTTTTCTATAGATGAGAAAAGATAATACCACCCAAGGCTGAAGGCTATCTAGAGAGGAGGAAACTCATGAAGCCAATAAATCTGGGGTCACGCTTAACTAGTGAAGATGAAAGAATATGTCTGCTCCCTTCCTGGTGTGGCCTGCAGTAGCCAGAAGCTGTGTTGGAATGATGGCTGGTTTTGGAATTGTATTTCTTGTCAGGGAATTTGTTGCTCATGAACCACATTGTGAACCATGTTGGGCCTCTTCTCTCCACTACATCTCTCCGTGGGAAGATTTCCTTGTGGTGCAACCTCAGTAGAGAAGGGGAGTGACATTCTTCTCTGAGGAGTTAAATATGGAGGAAATCATGAGACCTGGAGATCTGGTAGGCAGTTATGGAGATCTGGTAGGCAGTTAAGCTGGAAAACAGCTCTAGAGACAGGTCTTTGCTTGTGACGTAGCTGTAAGGAGGTTTTAATGCCGGCACAGCTGCCTCACTTTTGAAATATGGACAGTCTTTTGCTGAGATTCACATCTCTCAACTTGATGGCACTGAGATCTGCTCTGATGTTTCAGAAACGGTGGTGGTGTCTACGTAGCCATTCCAAGACCCTTTTGTACCATGAGCTGAAGTTGCTCTGTAGCTGGAAGGGAAATCCCAATGCCAGCTTGATCCAGGTGGGAGAGCAGGGGCTGAGCACAGCCCAGAGCACACCAGAGAGGGGAATGGTGCTGCAAAGGGAATTTCTTCTTAGTTTTTCTGCCTTGCCTGAAGTACTTGACCAACGAGCCTTGCTGCAGACAGTCTCTGTGGGGGAACTAAACTGGAGAGGATGTGCAAGTCCCTTGCGGTATCAGGGTGTTCCCCACCTGACTCACCATCTGTATCAGCCATCAAGGGGCTTGGGCTGCAGTGGGATGGACAGCTTCTGTCTCCTCAGTGTGCAGTAAATATAATAGTTACAGGCTTGTAAATAAACATCCCTTTTAAAGAGAAGGAAAAAGGGTTAAAAATCTCCAGATTGGTGTCAAAAGGTCAGATGTCTCAATCGTTAAACCCTATACATATTTATTCTCTGGAACATAGATATGAAAAGGGAAACATTAACTGGTTCTTCATTTCTTGCTGGAAGCAGAAGCAGTGATGATATCTTGGGGAAGCGTGAGAGTCCCTTGGGGCACTGGACTTCAGTGTAAGATGGGACATCAAGGAAGCAGCATAAAATCCCCAGCCTTTCATGCCAAGGCTGAAATCATTTCCTCTGAGAATGAAATCCATATCACAAATAAACCTTATTCTTATAAATGGCCAAATTAAGAGCAGTAGCGTCAGCTATGCAGTATGAGATATGAGTCACAGAAGGAAGAGTTCCAGAGGATGTAGTGTATCCTCAGGTGGCTTTTGCTAGCAGTGATTGAGGAAGTGATGTTCTGTCCAGGGATCTCTGGAGAGAGATCTCAGAGCAGAACAAGACATCAGGAGGCAACAGCCCCTATCAATCACCGTCCCTGCCCACCCCTGCCCCCCAAATGGGTATACTGCAATGAGCAAGTCTTAATCCCTGGTCAGAGTTGCTGGATCCAGAAGTCATGGCTTGTTCAAGGGAGGCTCTTTTGTCTTGGCCACCTCCTGTGTTTTGCCATGCGCTTCTGTTACTAGTTTAATTTATTTTCTCTCCATACTGACCTATCTGTGTGTACTCTTTTCTGGTTTTGCCTAGGAGAGAAGATGGTAGCATGCAAACCGTCTATTCCAGCCTCGTGAGATCTTGCAAACTTCTCCTTTGCTATCTGCGATGCTGGTGATTGCCTTCCATTGCTGCTGCTTAATTTTGCAGACTTTAATTCCCACTCGCAGGTTTGGTGGGTGCTGCTGAGCAACATGCTTGGCTTTTTGTTAGTGCCCATTAGGACATCTCCAAGAAAGCAGGTGTCTAAAAACTCTAAGTTCTTGTGTGGAATTGTGTTGCGAGAAATCATTTAACTTCTTATTTTCATACTGAGCTCCTGGGGTTGTGGCTTTGGCTTGTGAGCTATTGCCCAAGCTGGCCTGAGGGGTCAGTAGTGCTGGGACTAGAACTGAAACTCAGGAACAGCAGACATAAAACTCTTTGTGGTCTTGGCTTGGTTTCCCTGGCTTTGTTCTTTGAGGAGTGCTCGCTACCCTTAGGAAGCAATCTGCTCCCTACTGTAGTTTGTACCAGATGTATCTGGAAAACGTTTTGCCTGCATTATGCATCGCTTTTTGGATTTTGTTATTGTCTGAGCAACATCTAGACTTAAACTCCTTAGAAGGCATATGAGCTGCTCTGAGATGCCGAGGAATGCATCAGCTAGGTCATTGCCTTTTAAAATATTCAGTTATATTCCTCACTTTAGAGCAATAACAACTGTTTGTGTAAGTAGACTTGTTTTGCAGTTCCATCATTTTAGTTTTGAGACAGAAACGTCCGAAGCTGCGGAATCTGCATTCTACAAATGGAGACATAATTGCGAACAAGTTGCTTGGTTTCTAGAAAGCAGGTGGCTGATGAGGCTATGAAGTTCTTGTCAAGTACACAGACCTAGAAGCAAGTTGTGGCACTCCAACTATCTTGAGCGCGATTTTCTTGGGCTCCTCTCTGAAGCACAGAGGTGTTTGTGCTTTTACAGAGGCTAAACCAGAATATGGGAAGGGTAAGTTGCTCCAGATCATGTTGTGTGACCTGGGAGCTGGGATGTGCTGTTTGGTGGTCTTGGCTTTTAAGCTTGCTGGCTTGTCATGTGGTGTGTACATTTGCTTATGGAAGAATGTTCCTGTTTTGAGCCTACAAATTTTCCACACTGCCAACCTCCCACTGTCCAACAAACGTTCCCAAGGAGAACTATAGTGGTTATTTCCACCCTCTGTCCTGGCCAAAGAGAGCAAAAACAGAACATGCCACTGAGGGTGGTGTTGCCAAGTCTGTAGTATAGCAGAGCTGTTCCTGCAGTTCGCCCTCTCGGATGTGCTCTTTGTCTGCTGGAAAACAGATGGGGAAAGCCTGACAGTAGCATAAAGCTGATTTTGCTCCACTTAAGTGTTGTGTCTCACAAAGGGGAAATCCCATCCCACTGCTGTAGGGAGCACAGTATTCGCTTGGCCTTTGGCAGGGTAGGTTGATGTGCAGACCAGCAGTGATTTTTCAGCTGGCAGAAGGTGAATGAATTCTTTTGTGCTGGTATTGAAAGGATTGCACCAGTATTTTCTCAGACCTGTAAATCTGTTGATGAGATCCAGTCTCCTTTGGCTACCAGATGATGTGGCTTAAAAAAAATCTGAAGTTGGGGTATCAGTCATTAGGAGCTGCCTTCTCCTGTGTCCTCATCCTGTCTTGCGCTGTATAAGCCTCTGTTTTGGAGAACTGAAATCACTTGCTCATTCCTTAATGAGAGTCCCTTTCTCCCATAGACTGCTCGTGACTTGTGCTGGAAGTGCCTTCAGTTACAGTCCAAATTGCATGAGTCCAACTTTCCCAGAGAGTGAAAAATGACCTCTCAGCTGCTTTTGTGTATCATCACCATATCAGCATTTCTTACGAGCTAGTGTAGCTTGTGGCAGTGATATAATATATAAGACGTTAAACCAAGCCTTTCTTGGGCGGGTGGGGGGTGGAATAATCCATTAAAACTTAAAATTTGTGTCACTGGTAAGGTACATATCTGAGGATCATATAGCAAAACGTTACCTTGAAGGAAACCTTAGGCAAGGGTTAGATGTTTGTCTCGTTTGTCTATCACTCAGAATCCCTGGGTACTGCATCTGCCATGTAGCGGGAATTCCTGACTGGAGGCAGCTGGGGGAGAAGGCTGTGTGCTTTGCATATTAATAAGATGCTGCTGGCTGCCCTAAAATGTTTGTAATTTTTCATCATCCACTTGCAGAAGACGCAGTTTCCTCCGCCTGCATTCTGAGTCATGCAGCACTTATTGTTGGTGTCTCAATGGAGCAATCTTTTGACCTGATGAAGAGAGAGAAGAAGGAAAAAAAAAAGTAAGTAGAAAAGCCTGAGCCAAAGCATCTAGGAATTTTGGAAAAAAGATGGCAGCCTGGACTAAAGCTAAGAGTAGGCGAGGGGAAAATCCATGTAAGAATGTACTGGAGGGTGACATTAATTCAACTTTGTCCATGTGATTATTACATGGGGTCTCAACCGGGGACAGCGTATCTGCCAGAAAAAGGGGAATTTTTTTTTTTTTTTTTTTTTTGGAAATGCCCTGACCCTGGAACATGAGAGTGTAACGGTAGACAGATGACCTAGTGTTGGAGTATTTGTCTAATACAGAAGCTGCTGTCCTGAACTCTGACCGAAAGAGCAAACCAAATCATCCACAGATTCACTTAAAGGGCAGCGGTTGTTTTGCAGCAAGAGCTGCAAAACTAATTAAACTGAGGGCTGATCGTTTATGTATGACATCTGCTAAATAAAACCCTGAAATTGAGTCTCCCTAGGCTTATCGTCCACCTTTTCAACTTTAAGGGCTCAACATGCTGCAGTGCTCAGGGAAGACCGAGCACATGAATCCTTCTGGGAACACTGCTTTTTTCTCAGAACACCACTGGCAGACGCAACTAACTTGTCTGGACCTTTCAGTTTGTGGGTCATGTGATGAAAACATGGCCAAAGTACGAACAAACACCAGCTTGAGTTGAAAGGATGGACTCTGGACTGGGAGGAGGCATTGTTCTTCCAAGGTGTAGCCCAAGTTTGTAGCTGTGTGGAGCTGAGGATGCTGCATGTGACCGGCTGCAGGTCCTAGCGTGTAGCATGGCTGTGCACTGCGTGGCAATGGCGAGGGACCAGATCAGGTCATTGCGTGTGCTAAAAGGAATGATTGAGTCAACGAAAAGAGCTTATGGCTCTGTGGAGGTATCTAGGCTTATAGGGAAGAGGAAAAGGAGTGGGGTCAGCCACCCTCCAGGTGACTTTCCTGTTGTAACCTTGTACTACCCTTGCTGATAGTTAAAAATGAAGTTTGATGGTTTGATTTGCCTCCTTGCCACCCTCCTCGCCCCCCACCCCCCCAC
>NW_009635079.1:0-7044 GCF_000690535.1 Cariama cristata | reverse complement strand
AAAGAAAGAGAAAGCAAGTGGCAGATTTTATCCTTATCTGTACCCTGTGCTTACAGACACTGAAGTTTTCCTCCCCCGTTCCCATGCTGCTAAACTGCAACTTGCCAACATTACGCAAGAAGTAATAAAGATTTTAAAGAACAAACAAAACCCCCAAATAAACAAAAAAAACCCCCAACCCACCACAAAGCCAAAAATAACACCCACGGTCACCTGAATCTGCTAGTGAAACCAGAACCTTTTCCCATCTGAGAACAGGCAGATCTCAAAACTGTCCTCAGCAATCAGTTTTTCCTCAGCTCCTGGGGAAGGGAAAAGGCTGGGAAGGAAAGAAATGACCAACTGCAGTGAGGTGCAGCAAACGAAGTGGAAAGATCCTGCGTTGGAGTGTCGAGGATGCTTTGGCACATGTGCTAGTCCTCAAAACTTACTCTTCCCCGGGAGGGATCCAAGCAATAGCAGCCCACTTGCTGAGCTGCTCTCAGCAGGAGAGTACACTGTGAGTCTCAAATATGGGACACGGTGCTTTCTAAGCTGGTAAAAACTGGAGCAGTTTTGCTTTTATCTGCTTCCTAGCAGTTAGATCTCCATGAAAGTAAAAAGAGCAGCTCCTTTGGAAAAAAATGTAGGAGAGTGGAAGATGCACTAACTTCTGCTCATTTCCTAAATGCCTGGAGTCATTAAGGGAAGGCTAGGAGGTAGGATGTGGCTGTAGATGTTTAAGCTCCCTTTTTTTATGCAGACACTGGTGGACCCAGGCACCTTTCCTGGTTATGTGTGAGGCTCACCAAACACAGGTGTGTTAGAGCCGTGTTGGCTGCCTGGGGGGAAAGCTGAGACCTTCGCTTGTGTTCATGCCAGGACTCTAAATGGTAAATGAGGAAAGTGGGCTGACGTGGCACCCAGAAACCATGAAGAGGTTGATGTGATTGCTAACAAGAAGGTCATATTGGCCATACGGCAGGAACGTAAAACTTCGGGTTTACTTTATAGTTAAAGAAGGGAGACAGGAGGAGAGAGCCCAGCTGTTAACACCTTTTTGTCTCAGAGGGAATAAGCTGGTTTGTGTCAGAATCCAGAAGCAAACTGATGTCTGGATCTTGGATGATCAGGACATGGTACCTTATTTATTACCTTAGACACAGCCTTCCTCTTCAGGCTGTTTCTCTCTTTGCAGGGTGGGGACCATGGTGTGCCCACACCACTCAGCGCTGCCTTCAAAAACCTTGAAATCTCTTTTTTTGAAAATAATGGTTCCTGTTACCTCTGTGGGGAGCTTTGCCCCATGGGAAGGGGTTGTCGCTGGAGTTTTATAAGCAAGGCTTAATATTAAAAAATCTTTGCTAAAATGTTGCCTTTATTAATCTTTTCAGTTCTGATTTCACTGTAATTATAGATCTGTGCTCCAAAAGGGCAAGCCTGAACTTCAGTAATTGCCAAATATTGTCCTTAATCTTATTACCAGGAAGATGAGACTGGAGAAGTGTGTCAACTCCTGCTTTGGGAACACTGATGTTCCTTCTGCCTATTTTTCTTTTCTTTTTAGTCTGTCAAAGGCTGTGCTTTAGTGTATTTGTAAATCTGTACTGAAGGAAGAGTGACTTGTGTCCTTTGGCTTGTGGTCTCAGACACCTGATTTTTCAGGAGAAAAGAGATTTCCTTATGTCCTGTTTAGCAGTGAAGGAAAAAAAAATAGTTAAGGTCACCATAGTGTTTTTTCAGGGAGAAATCAAAGTAAATATGGACCAAATCCTGGATTTTGATTGCAGTTTCTTGTTCATAGTCCCTGGTCTCTATTATTAAAGGGGAAATTGTAATAGCTAGCTTTGGTGCTAAGCAATAATAATTCTGCTGTTATTTTCATTTCCCTTCACAGAAGGCTTTGCATCCTGTTTTAGTTAGTTTGGTGACAGCTAATTAGTGCTTTGTCTATAGTATTGTTGGTTGTGATGTGTCTGCAAAGCTGGAAATGTTTTGGATCTCTGCTCCCTTTTATTTTGGTCTTTGAGATGCTGTTGGGTATTAACCTTGCTTTAGCTGTGTCCCCAAACACAACCAGATCCCTTGGACATTCTGGGTGCACAAATGCTTGGAAGAGGGTGGTGTTTCTCCTGAAAACCCAACAAAACACTTCTAGATTAAAGGTTCATAACTGCACGTACTGTTCCTGTTTGGCACCCTTTGGGGGATTAGTGCTGTTCTAGGAAATGATCTGCCTTTTAGAGACCAGCAGGTTGAGGGAGGGGATTCTGCCCTTCTGCTCCGCTCTAGTGAGACCTCTCCTGCAGTACTGCCTTCAGCTCTGGGGTCCTCAGCACAAGAAGGACATGTACCTGTTAGAGTGAGTCCAGAGGAGGCCACGAAGATGATCCGAGGGCTGGAGCACCTCTCCTGTGAGGACAGGCTGAGAGTTGCGGTTGTTCAGCCTGGAGAAGAGAAAGCTCTGGGGAGACCTTAGAGCAGCCTTCCAGTACCTAAAGGGGCCGACAAGAAAGGTGGGGAGGGACTATTTACAAGGGCAGGGAGTGATAGGACAAGGGGTAATGGCTTTAACTGGAAGAGAGAAGATTTAGATCCGATATTAGAAAGAAATTCTTCATGGTGAGGGTGGTGAGGCAGTGGCACAGGTTGCCCAGAGAAGCTGTGGCTGCCCCATCCCTGGAAGTGTTTGAGGCCAGGTTGGATGGGGCTTTGAGCAACCTGGTCTGATGGAAGGTGTCCCTGCCCGTGGCAGGGGGGTTGGAACTGGATGTCTGTAAGGTCCCTTCCAACCCAAACCACTCTATGATTTGGTCCGTGTTGCCTTGTGATGTTCAAGATCACCTTAATTTGTGCCTTCCAGGAGCTTTCTGATGTTAAGTGATTTTGTTAAAAGAAGTTTGATAGTATCAAGACAAAGCCCTGCTGACTCATCCAGTACCCTGCAATCTTCTGGAGCGGGAGGCATCGCACCATTTGCGTGCTTATTCCCTGGATCTTGCATCAAAAATTGCAGAGGTGAAATGCTTGTGTCCTGGCAGCGGGATCCTACTCAGCAGGTATGCAGCTTCCCTGCGTGGCCCGCCAGCCCTGGCTAGCCTGGGAACTTAATGAGGCTGAGGATTTATAGGGTGTCCAGAGCCATAACTGGCATGAGGCGTTCCTCGTGCTGCACTACCCCACGCAGCAGCGATGAGTAGCTCCTCTAATAGAGGCAGTTCACCCCTACGGTTGCAGTATGCATCTCTGTTACTGACCATGGCCTTGAGGTCAAAGAAGTAATAGATCACAATTATGGTGACAATCCATCTATCTGTGGAGTTAAGAGGAAAATCTGTCCTCATTCTTGCCCTTAGTGTACCTTCTGCTGCAAGGGCACTGCCCTTGAGGTAAGGACCGCCTCATGGGGTGTCTGCAGGGGGCTTAGCACAAGGAGGTCTTCAAGTACGGATGTTGCATAAGCACTGAACAATGCAACATCTGTGGGATACAGAATTGGGAGGGTGGAAATTGCTAATATGGTGATATGGAAACCTCAGGGAACTGTATCTGGTGAATCTTTGCTCAGTTGTCCACTGGGTGAAGAATCAAGCGCTACGTTTCTTTTCAAAGCAGTGGACTCACATCAGGGATGAATTCTGGCCTTTTAATAAAGGTTTTAAAGACTTGATGCATTAACTAAAATTAATAGCTGTCTGAAGTTCACAACGTGATTCTTAGACTAACCTACAAAAGCTCTTTCTGCTGCCAATATTTTGGATAGTTTCATTGGTTTCTGTTGCGGCAAGTCACTGGTGCCAAGCGATACGAGACTGCTGTTTTTCATAGTAGCATCTCTTACCATTCTTCTGAACAAAACTTACTGTGTATACTCAGTTTTTTAATGCAACTTTGCCAGAAAAAACTTCACCTTTTCTTGTGTTCACAGCTGTATATGATGCCTGACTAGTGAATTACTTAGCAATAAAGATCACTTCTATGATACTACATTGATCGTCATAAATGATTATGGTTCTCATTTTCATGTGTCAGCCATAAATTACTTCATAAACTACTTTATGTGCTGTTTTCTCGAGATACCAGATTAGCAGGGAAGTCCCTTGCAAACATGAAAGTAGAAGTTTTGTAGCTAAGTGAGATTTGGAAAACAAAACCAGTGCTAAAACACACTGAGACAGATGATATATTGGGACAATGACTGTTAATGCTGAGACTTGGCAGAGACCCTTGGGCCTTATTATTACTTTCTCAATTTCCTGGAACACGAAATAAATTAAACACCCCCCCCCAAACCAGTTAATAGTTCTCTGAAGCAAAAAGGAATAAAAGCCCAAAACACTACTTGTAGTCCTGCATATGCCTAGGAAAAACTCTAGGTTCTTCTGTGTTCATAGTATTGGATTTTCACCTTGTCTCCTGGTTTATTTCTCATGTTGAGTTTCTGTGTAAAGTTCTGGCTGAAGTTAATGTTAATATTCTGGGCTGGTATTTCTGGATTAAAGGAAAGAGGTTTTGTGGTGTCAGGGTGGATCAAAGTAGAAGATTCCTTGGCTATAGGAGAAAGTTCATGTTGGAGGTTATCTCTCTCGGAAGTCAAAATGAACCCTCATTCAAGAACAGAGTTTCTAGGATTATTGCAGTGTAAATACAGTCTAATAAGGACCCTGATGGTAGTGACATCAGTGAAACAGAATACAACTGTCTGTCCTTCATCCGTTAAGTTAGTTGTCTGTAAGTTGGTGGGACTTTGAGGGCAAAATTGTGTGAGGAACTTGAAAATTTTGCCTTAAACAGAAATTGGTGTGTGTGTGCAGGAGTAGGCTGATGGTCAGCTGTTACAGGTATTCAAGAGGTTTTACAAATGGTTTAGCAGATACATGGCATATTGTTTGTGATCTTATTTCCAGAAGATCTCATCAGGTAATGCAAGACAAGAAGGTTCTGCAGCCCACAAAGAAAAATAGATTCCTAAAGTATATTTCTGGGTAAGTAAGAGAAGGGGAAATTCCTCACTGAAGACATAAATTAATAATATTTTTTTTATTTATCAGGTATTTAACTGGTAGTCAAAGGATGCAGTGCAAGCTCTATCTGTATAAAATAAACTTCTCAAAACAGTTTACAGATACTGAAGTTCTTTGCCTGTTCCTGGAAATTTTAGGTTAGGCAGCATATGTTTCCCCCAGATTTCTGTTCCATGCTTGTAGAAAGCAGATGTTTGAGGAATTGGGTATCACTCTCAGGGAACACTGAAAATGAAAAACCTTGTGAAAATGGGGTTAGGGGAAATGAATGCTGTGGCCCTTAGGAAGAAGCTAATGTGAATCATCTCTTGTGTGGCTGGGTATTAACAAATTTTTGTACTTGGAAACTAACTTTTTCTGTGAAAAATGAATCAAGGCAAAAGAAAAATCAAAACTTTGAGTCAGATTCTCAGAATATTGATATATTTTGCACTTACAGCTTGCACTAGAACTTGAATACAGCTGCTATTTAGACGGGCTGGATTTGAGTGAAGAGTTTAGTCCTGTTAGCAATTTCTCAAGCCATTCAACCCTCCAGAGGTCGAAAAATTCCTGATATGCGTCTTTGTTCCCTTGTGCTATTTGCGTCGTGTTAAAACAGTGCTGGTCAACTATTTTTCTCAGTGGTCCATTTGGCAAAGATGTGGAATCTATAAATAATCATTACTGTCTCCCTAAAAAAAAAAATTTCATTCTTGTCTAGTGAGTAAAATGGTTAATTCTGAGTGCGTCACCACTGAGGGATGCTAAGGGACTGCTCTTGCTTGGAGCAACCAAAGGATTGAGAAAGCTCTGAATTGCTTTTTACCCAGCACTGGCACATGCACTCATCTTCCAGTTTCCATAAGGTCATATCTGAGATGGGCAGTGGAGTGCAATAGCACATGTGACTGCAAATTTGTTCTTGAAATGTAAGGGAATTCAGCTCAGAAGTAGGGAGGAGGAGTGCATTTCTTTTTCCCTTGTTCCTGGATGTTCTTTGAGGCTTCTTGCAGCTGGAAAACTGGGTCAACGGATGATAGAGGAGAGAAAGAGGATAAGTATGGCTTTATGGGCAGGCAAAAGGGCCATTGTCTCCTAGTGGAGGTGCTGTGTGCTGCGGTACGTGGGACGGAGGCTGTGTGTGGCAATAGCAGCAGCAGCTCAAACTTGTGTCACTGTGTCGAGTCAGCAAGGTGTTACAAGGTGTTTTCTCCCTTATCTGCGGTCAGAGCTCAGCTGGCGCCCTGCACTTGGAGAAAACAGCATGCAGAGGGCTTCTTTTAGTTTCTTTATTAACTGATTGACTTGAAGACTGTCCTGTCAGACTTGTCTGTCTTCTATAATGACAAGTTATTTTTCAATGAGGAATTCCAGGTTGTTTCAGGTGGCAGGGAAAGGTGCGATGTGTGATGGGTCAGCTCAGGGTTGACCCTGCCAGCAGCAGCCAGTGAGTGTTAGAGACGTCTGCTGCCCAGGGGTCTTGAGAGCTCTAACCATACCCCACAATATGTGCATGTGTAATACCACCCATGATAAAATCTGGAGCCTTTCCTGTATAGATATGTTCTGACCATGGATTGAGCAGAGGAGATGCTTAGCCCCATTTTTCAGGGACAGGGAGGGGATGACGCTGTCTCTCCCGGCCATGCCAGGAGCACTGGGATGTAAAGCAGCGAGCCTTGCTCCAACTGCTTTCCAACTATGAGTCTCACTTCCTCAGAAATTATTTTGACAGGAAGCATTTCTGAGCAAGTACAGAAGTGAAAGCACTTTTCTGCATTCCAGACTTAGAAAGAATAAAGAAGCGATGATTTGATTGTTCATCATGAAAATGGACTTAAAAGCATTTCCTCTTTTTATCTGGGCCTGTAGATATGGGTGTTGGGAACAAAGGGACAAGAATGACTCCCTGCACCTACTTCTTAGTAGCAGGGTTGCAGAGTGGGATTTTAGTCTTTCTCCTTGTTCCCCGGCTTTGAGATGAGGCTCCCCACTTTTTTTATCTACTGAGAGGTGCTGTTTACCCATGCATTGGGTTTGTGTGGCAAGGTTTTAGTAG
>NW_009635078.1:37319-43486 GCF_000690535.1 Cariama cristata | reverse complement strand
ATGCCTCTGTCACGTACTCACAGAGGAGCTGCAGTACTAAAAAATCTTCTCCCTCAGCCCCTTACAGAAATACCGTAACCTTACCGTAGTCTAATTGAGATTCTGACTCCCATTGTAGGCATGGAAAGCAGAGGGGGACTTCTTTGAAATCAACCTGCTCCAAGACACTTGGGATTTACTGGTCTCAAAAATCATGTAACTTGGTAGTGTTTCTGCTCGGGGCTCAAATTTTACTGTCTGTTTTTACCTGCCATACAGATAAGCAGGTTCATCATTTGGATTGCCTTTGCTTTGTTACATGTGCCTACGCACTCTGCTCGCAGATCCAGGATTTCCCTGTTACTTTTAGTATCAGCCTTCCAAATCAGGAGTTTCTGCTTCACTGACTGCAAGTTGAATTTGAATAAAGGACCTGGCACTTGTTTGAGTAACCTCTTCAGACATATTATTTTTACTTCAGCATTTAATGTTTGGTGACAAACACACAGTCTAGAGAAAGCTTAAATTTCTCTATCATCTTCAGACAGAGACTAAAATTCTCCCTCTCACCTAACAGCAAAATCTGCTCCCGAGCTCATCGCTGCCCACCTCCACCCTGCTGCAGATCCCCACTGGTGACCCTGCAACTCAGACAACCAGGGAAGCCCTGCCTGCCCAAAGCTCACGCTGATCAGCTGCTGCTCTTACCTGAGAGTACCCGACCCGTGACTTTTATAGCGTATTTGGGTCTTCCTGAAATGCCTGGCAGCAGGTAACATATCACTCAGGGTGTCAGAGTACTGAAGTCAATCATCGGTCCAAAAGGAACTTTCTGGTTTACCCAATTCAAAGACTTTGTTAAGAGAAATTACAATCTGCAGAGAACTACAATGTATGTATTTGCAAAGTCAGTTAGCTATGTCATTGCATAGTAAAATCATTTAATCACAGACCAGAATAGCTGGGTACACGTTAAGCCTGTAAAGCAGAGACCAAAAATACCTTTACCATGTGTTAATGTAGTTGATAGATCAGAACTACTTCTCTGGAACTAAAAGAGGCTGCATCCTGCTAAAATTCCCACATCCCCATGGCAAATTTTATTTCCTTTTGAATTCAGTTGTAAAAATTGGAAGCAAGGAAATTCACAGGCCGAAACACTGTCTAGATAACATTAAGGGGCATGTTGCTTCCAAAGCCTTGCGTGGGTTTTAGCCACATGTCTCCCACTGATTTTAATGGGATTTGCATGGCTAAAATCCTGTGCAGTGCTTTGAAAATGTATCCCTAAGGGTCTGTCATGAATTCATAAAGCCCCAGAATTTCTAAGTTAAAACCAAAATACAGTGTTGGCTGATTTTAAAGGCTTGCTACCACTCTCCTAATTAAAATACAGCTTAGCTGGGTAAAAGGTCTGTTCTAGTTTGTGTATAGTGTATATGTGTATAATATAATTCTAGTATGTGTATAATATAATTCTATTATGTGTATAATTTAAATGGTTGTGTTATTTACACCACAAAAGAGCTGTGTTATATGCACTTTCTAATTTTCATAAGACTTTCATTATACATTGGGTAGTAAGCCCCAAACAATGAATAAAATTGCTACTGTTCTTTCAGTGAGCTCGTAAATGTCACTGAAGGAATTGCTGTCATGTTAAGGGTGAGTTGGTTTTGTGGTACACTTACACTACTTATCGACAGAACAGTTTGTTCCAATATAAGATTACTACATTTTTCTTTAAAATGTTTTACATAGTATTATATCATTAAGGATCAAGAAAACCAGCAACACAAATCAATATCTCACAAAATGTTGGGTTTCTGACGAATGCACGAAATTAAGGAAAGTCAATAGAAGGCTGTTTCTCTTTCATTCTCGTGCACAGGAAGGATCTCAGGTCAACATTGTCATTATATTAAGCGGCCCATGAACAGCCAGCATATCACATCAGCGGTAGCGAACTGGTGCTGTCAATTTCTTAACGCTTTGCATTACTGTGCCCACCAAATTTGCAGGTATATTTATCTGCATTTTCAAAGCTCCAAATCTGTTCCTGCATACTGTTCCTCTTTGACCCACTCTCATTAGAGTTAGATAATGTTTGATCTGATAACCACCAGATAGAAAGAATGCCCTAGTTTCGCATAGCTGCGATGGTAGGCAGGCATTTTAGCACATCCTCATTTGTCGTATTAGATATTCAATAGGTAGTTATTGAACACACATAAACAAATCTGATTTTGTGTAAGCAAACAAATACACCTGAAATACTTGCCAGTAAAACCAGTAGGTGTAAGAAATTGCAATCCAGCTATGCAATTGTGTCCATTCCTTGTGTCAAGCTTAAAAAAATTACCAAAACCATCTTTGCCCCTGCTGCAAAGTAGACTAAGTCTTGGGAGCATTAGTTTTGAAAGCAGATTCAGGAAAGAACCGGCTTTCCAGGTTCCCAGTTAAGCAACAGTAAAGCACAACAAACTTTCTTGACATCACCAGCTGAACTAGCCCAATGGGCAAAAGCAAATCACCTCCCAGCAATCCAGTCCTTTTAAAATTCCTTATTTTGTATTTTCCTGCCAACAGGACTCTTAATGTATGGAAGTTACCCTGAAGGATGAATAATCCCTGGCAGGTGTTCTTTAATGAGGACTGGTTCCATAGATCAGTGGTCCACAAACTGTAGCCCATGGCTCTGTAGTGGCCCAAAAGCCTCGGATAAGTAGTCACAAATGGACTATAGAATATAATAAACAGAAAAATATACAAACTTATTTTGTGTCCAAACATTCCATGCTGCTATTTTCCATGTTGTTTTTCTGATTTGCCAGGAGGAATTTTTCAGCAAAGTGCAATTTGCACAGTTGCTCTGGGCCCTGCTTTGAAAAATGCCCTGGTAGGTTCCTCAAAGGGCACATGGCAGCTGAGGGTTAAAGGTGGTTCACTGGTCTAGAAAAGCCTTGGGGGCCTTTGCCTTAGCTAATTCCTCGCAATGCATTTTCTCTGAAATCATCAACCCTTGCATTTTAACTCTGATATTCATTACCATTCTTTTTCAATAGCATAAAAATTAAAGATAACAGTGCATGAACCCTGAAAGGCAATATCCCTTGGCCTTACATATGCCTAAGATTTCTCCTCCTCTCTTTTTTTCTTTTCCTTTCTTCCTCCCCTCTAATCTCCCTTCTCGTTGATTGGTCTTTGATAAACAATAATATACAAGATGCAAAACTCACATGGGCAATCAAACACACAAAAGTAAAACCATACAAGAGGCAGTGTGTAGGCACTGCTCTGAGCTGCCCTCTTCTTTGCTTGTTTTATTCTTAATTTGGATCCCTGAGGAATTTTTCCGTTTGCCAGAGACACATTGGACTTTTCCGATTGAACATATTTTAATTTTTCCAGGAAAAAAAAACCCAAAACCAAACCAAAAACCTTTAATTTTGAAGGACAATTGTAATGTGTATTGTCATCTCTGAATCTGTCTTTGTCAGCGAGGCTGGAAGAATATGCTCTGATCAAATATTTGGGTGTGTGCTTTTCACTCTGGAGCTGAGGACCTAAGCTCCATGACATACCTTGGATGGTGGCCAAGTTTAGATCCCTAATAATTTAAAACAATAACCACCTGCTTCAAAGGGGGGAAAAAAGACATTTCCTTCTTGCTGTTCGCTAGTTTAGGATCAGCAAAATCTTTTACTGCATCAAATTGAAATGTAATAGCTATGAGGTTGAGAATTGAAATCTTGCAGTAAGCACTTCATTGCTGCAGGCTTTAAGGGTTTTTTTCTGTTAAAAACATAGCCATACAATGCCTTTTCAGATCTGTGAGTTAGGTACTTTGCCTCATAAGACCTGCCACTTAAGAGATGTAAAGCCTACCATTATCAGCTTTTTGATGAGATCTAAACAGAATGTGTGTGTTTATATACGTCCGTCATTAGACATGTACGTTCGCGAAGTAGAAATATCTATATGTCTGTTCCAGAAATTCTTACAGTTATAATAACCATGCAACTTCTACAATAGTATTTTAGACTAAAAAACATCCCAGATCATTCCACACCCATTTCAGACCCAAGCAGATTTTAAACAGCATGTCATCTATCTTTGAAGAAAAGAATAACCTTTTTCTGACCATCAATTGCAAAAGGAAAAAAGTGCCTTTGCAGATGCATGAGATGGAAGCTGGGTGAAGACCATCCTCAGAGAGCAGCACTGCTCCTTGGGTTGCTTTTGAAGCCACACAAGCTTCCCCTAATACTGCTTCACTGCAAGCACAGCACATCTTCCATGTTTCCATCAGGACCATCAGACTCTTTTTCATTCTCTTAAGTGAAACAAGGTTTTGGTTGCCCATATCTTGAGTTTCCTTCAAAGGGCCCAGCTGGCCTAAAGCAAGAAACAGCTGGGAAGGTGGTTTGATGGTTTATTTCAGGCCACCAGTAGATCCCAGGAGATGGGTTGAGAAGCATCATGTCATATAGGACGAAAGGGGTTCAGATGCTTGGGGAAAGTAAAGCCAGTTTTGTAGGCAAAAGTGAGGAGGAGGATTTGCTGTGGGAGCCACAGGGACAGGGCTGAATCTCAGCAGTGGGACATGGACCCGTCTCACAGGGCAATTTTGAGATGCTGGAGGGTGGCACGGGGGGGTTGGGCTGCAGCACCCTGCCTGGGGCAGGAGGGCTCAGTTGCAGGTGGGACAGTGGGACCAAGCCCTTCAGGACAGGAGGTGCATGCATAGCTTCTGATTAGAGGTTTCTTCCCAGATTCACTAAGGCATTGCCTGAGGACTGTCCTCACACAGTCTGCTTTCCTGGAAAAAGGTCATATCTGCTAGAGGAGATGGTATCCCTTCTGTGCTTCTCCAAGCAGAGTCAGATTTGGGCTTCTTTCAGCTAACCCAAAGGACTCCCAGGGAAAGGGAGTATCTCTATCTTCCCGTCTTTGGGCAATAGCTCTGAGTTGAATACTTTCTATTTAACCTTCTAAAATTACAATATCTGCTCCCTTTACTATAGGCAAAAATTGAGTTCTGGGTCAGGAACAAGAAAATAATACTAAAAGAGATGTCCAAAGCTGTAGGATTTGCTTCTTTTACATACTCAAAGTAATTTGCTGGGCAAAATGAGGAAAAAAAAGACTCTATTTTTCCCCTTCCACAAAATCTAGAGGACATACCTGAGAACTGGTGCAAAAGAAATTGTAATAGAAGAGGACTGTATCGTGGCTTCACATTTTTGAGGGCTTTCATGAATGGTGAGAATGATTGTCCGTTCATGTAGATTCAAAGACAGGCTTTTTTTTTCTTAGCTGCTCCTTGAACAGCACAGTCCATATTTGACAACTTAGAAGCATTAGAGAATAAATTCACAGAGATGAAAATAGAATTTCCAAAAAAGTTTTCCTTAGACTTCAAAGCAGATAAAAGGATTCAAGGAAGTTTGATCTTTATTTCATAAGTATGTACAAGAGGAGGAGAGAATGAAGGCAACAGTCAAAGAAAAGTCTAGTTTAATATTTCTCTTGTGGGCATACATAATGAGAAGTGGAACGCCACAATTCCTCAGTGTTCATAGGGTAGCAATTCACTGCTATGAAATTGTATCTGGCTGCTTAGAAAATTCCTTCACTTCTCTGTGCTTGTCTGAGGTATGACAACTTGCTCTTGAGGCTCACAGATGTTGAGCTGTAGTGGATGGATTATTCTTAGGAAAATTAAAACCTAACAGAGTTGTAATCTTTTTTTAAGCTTTCCACCTGAAAGGCAGTATATTTTCTCTAGAAAAACTAATAGAGAAATTAATTTTTAAAGCAAAACCTTGTAAGTCTTCCAGTTTGTAAGAAGTCAGACAAAAAAGAATGGATGAACAGTATTCCTATTTGAGCTAAAGAGCATTTCAAAGTTTTAGCATTTGCAAAAAAACTGATGTAAGTGAATGTTGACAAAATGGCAAACAATGCACAAAGAGATAAAGCTGCAAAAAAATTCAGAATTAAACAGAATGCTTTCTTTTAAGGTTTTATTTTAAAAACTGGATTTTATTCACAGTTCAATGTCAGGTCAGACTAATTGCATCCATACCAGGAAATTAAATAATGCCAAGGAGTGTTTCCAGCCATGGCGTTCCATCATCTGTATGGTTAAATTGTCCCCAGGAGAGCTTTGGCCCAGGACAATA
>NW_009635078.1:0-37288 GCF_000690535.1 Cariama cristata | reverse complement strand
TCTTCCGAACAGGTCCTGGGCATGGTGTAGGAGCTATCATGGGTCAGGGACTATTTCTGCTGTGCTGTTTGGACATGATCACCTTGTGCAGAATATGAAAGAATTTACTAATATAAATGCAGCCTATTCTGTGCTGGTTTGCTCAAATACTGAAGAGAGGTCCTAGTTACACATAATTTGCTTGTACAAACATGACAACTTGATCTGTATCATGCCAAAAAAAGAAACCAGATAAAAAACTCAATGACTGTAAGTGCAAGAATGTGTAATGGATTTATACTATAGATATAAGAACACGTGCATGGTCACGTATGTGGTCAGTAGCTGTAGCGTGAGCCAGATGGAAGACTGAGCCCTAGAGCGAAGTGATAATGACTGTTACTTAACAACAAGGAACCTATCTCCCTGGGCTTAATTGACTGACTTTTGTTCTCATTTCTGTACTCAAAGTTCAGAGAGACACTCGCCTGATCGGTACCAAAGCCAGCATTTCTATCAATGGCTTCCTAGTTCAGAGATGGTTTGTCTTTGCAGATGCATGTGGAAGTACCCCGTTAATTTGCGGTGAGTTACTTTTGAATTTTTAAAACCTCATGCAATTCCCATTATTGGCAAAAAGAAGCAGATAATAAAGATATGTCAGTTTTATCATACCACAGACTGCTGCAAAGATCACGGGACTAGCCCTAGACAAGCCAGCTCTGAACGAGACCACATTGATGTGACATTGACCATGTGGACACAAGAAGATGGAGTCAGCACCAGCTCAGGTGTTTCCAGCAATGTAGATCTCCCTTAGTTACCAGGCAGTGATCCACAGAGTGCTTCAGTGCAAACTGGGCAGCACTGGGGCAGGCTGCTTGCACGGCAATTTTTGCTCTATGAGAGCTTGGTTCTGAAACTATCTGAAGTAAATGTTACTCAGGTTAGTTATCCCATCAGAGTCATTCAACAAACAATGTGTTTGAGGACTGAGCCCTAATTTTGATAGCTAATTAAATATCTAGTTAATGATTCTGTTGACTAGAATACTTACCAAAATGCAAACATGTTTTTGCATTTTAACATATGAATTCCTTCACCAAACAGTACAACTGAAGAAAAATGAAGAATGTCTACAGTAAGTCTCAGACTTCTGTCATAGCTGCAGCAAGACAGAGATCCTCACATCTTTTGTTGGTAGAAAGAACTTTGGGTTTTGTCTGGTATGAACAGCTATGTCTGATGTACCCAGTTATGCAGCTATTTTGCTGATAGATATGTTACTCATCCAACTTGCATGAATGACCGAGGGTTTTATTAGGCATATTGGAAGTGAGTGTTTTGAGCTGTGATGATTTTTTAAGGCATGATGAAGGGTCCCATCTACCCTAATCAACTTTGCATAGCCGGGGCTCAACTTCCAGTGTTGTCTTTCATCAGTGCAAGTGTCAGTCACTGGCCAATGCGTTGCCCACAGCCCTCTGCCCTCATTTCTTCATGGCGGGATGCATGTTGTTCTTTCAGGCCAATTTCTTTTCGCCTGCTTTCCCAGCTTGCTTGGCCATGACAGGTCTGCCCCGGTTATGGCATTCACCATATGGCTGAGCTTGGCTCCACCCTATCTTTTAATAATTCCATCTCACTGACCATCCCCCTTGCATTACTTTCACCGAGGGCATTTCAAAATTCAGCCCCAAACTATTGGTTCTGACTAGTTTACCCATGTTAAATCTGAAAATATTAGCATTCATTTTCCGCTCGGTGATAGCCCCTGAAGTGACCTTAGTAGGTTATGTCTCATTTCATATATTTTTCTCCTATGGTAAACTGATACAGTGTTGATACAGCTACAGCTATTAAGTCACAGCTTGAATTCAGATAAATGCGTTTGGAAACACGGTTTTAGAATATCATGTAATTCATAGGCATTCGTTCTCTCTTTATCTGCATGTTTATGGATCAAACACACAGGAATATACTTTAAAAATCTACTGCAAATTTTCCAGAAAACAAAAATATGGAAAAAATAAATACATGTGGTGATGTACAGAACAGACTACAGACCTCCCACTGTTCTGAGGGGCTGATGAAAATTCACATTCCGAATTAAAAACCAAGCTGGCTAAATATTTGTAAGAATTTTTCTTTTTCATATAAACACTACAACTTTTTTAAGTTGTTGAAAGGCAGAGAGGGAACATTGCTTACTTATTTTCATCTGCGAGAAAGGAGAGCACTTTAAAAAACAAAAGCTATTCCACAATCTTTTATCATTACAATACCTGCAAATACATTAGTTGCATTACAATGTTTTTTATTACTATTTTTACATGGTTCTGGTTGCATGCTTAACCAAATTGTATTTTGTTACCTAAGTCTATTTGTCGACACACTGGGGGCCACATGGGATTGTCCCTGCATAATCTGAGCCTCATGTTGAGGCCAAGAACTTTCCTACCACACCATTTTGGAAGAATTGCCTACAGCCATATTTCGGCCTACTTAGGCACATACAGCAATATAGTTTTAATTACTTCTGTATATGCTCTTTCCCATAAGGCCCTAGCCTCACGCAACACAGAGGATGAATAGCGATCACCGTGTTAGCCATTGTTCACTATTTCTTTCCAGTCGTCTTATTTAACGTGGCCAATGTTTTGTGTCTTGTGAAACAAGAAAACAAGAAAAGACTTGTTTCCTTCCAAGCTTTCTCAGGGCACTGATCACTTTAGTATCAAGCAAAGTGCTAAAGCTAGAAAGGTAACAACACGATCCCTCTTGGATGGGGAGGGAGGGACAGGATCTTACTCCTGCGTGCAGGCAGGAAGGTGATGCACAGGTGGATTAAGCAGCATCTGTCAACTTAGGGTGCCCTGTTTGTTACACTCAAGACCTGATTTTACCCAAGTTCATACACATTATATGTCAAAACCCAGCTCCTGTTCACAGCTGGTCCATAGGACAGTATTGCCAACTCCTTGGTTTCTCATGAGGAGCAGACTGATGGTGGGGACTGCAGTCAGTCCCCTGATGGTATAAAGGATGAAGTTCACAGTTGGGAGCCTCCGGTGGGATGACAAACCTCTCAGTTTGTTTTCCTGCCCTATTTGCTCTCTTCCCTGGGCCCAGCAGCCTGCTAGGGGTGCTCAGGGACAAAAACGTTGCTCAGGGCTCTTTCTGCCGCACTCCCTTGTGGGAGGGCAGGAGAAGGAGAAAGGCTCTCCTACCGTCCCTGTCCCCTCCATCCTGGGGAGAGGCAGCACTGCCAGAAGGGCCAGGATGTGGGCAGGAACGGCCCTGTAATTGTAAAAAGTCCTAGCGTAAACCAGAAATCTCTTTCTCTTTGTTCTTAAAAATCTCTGAGCTGTTTCTGCTGGGAGAGGCTTTTTCTCTGAAACTTTTTTTAATAAAAGACTCTCTTTTAACTCTTATATCCTCTTTTAAGTGACAGAAAACCGCTGTTCTATGCCAACATTTGAAGACTGGTATAGTTAAAGTAAAAATAAAAAAAAGATTATTTAATGGATAATATAAAGATAATGAAATCAGTGCAGCTCTATACATATAGATACAGATATATGTACACAGATAGCGCACCAGAAGTATAGATGTACAGTAAGATAGCCAAATTCCATATAACTACATATTTATAATTTAACTGTATAATATTATAAGAATCTGTGTAAGAATCATATGCTTTTTATCTGGCACCATTTGACTGCATGTGTTTCTGTTCTGGTTTATTGCATATCAGCTAATCGCATAATTCGGCTGGATGCATACTAAATTGAAGTCCAAATGCTGTTCACTGCAGTGTAATCCCTCTGGATAAATGAATAGTCAGTATACCCACTGGACTGCATTCCACCATCACTACTTTGTAAACATCTGTTAGCATGTGTTGTAAAATATAAGACAGAATCTGTTATTGCTACATATAAAAACGTGGTTGCTACATTAAAATCTTCACTGCCGTTGTTAAGAGGAATGTGCAAAACATTAAGATGAGCTGAGAAAGCACTAAAATGCTTGGTCCTTTCCGTGGCAGCTTCAGGTGAGGGCAGGTACTGGTCCAGGAGCGCAGGCAGCAGAAGCAGACGGCTGGCAGGGTGCAGGGGAAGCCCCTGAGGTCTCACCAGGGATTCCTGCAGACCAAACCACAGCTCTAATGAGGTTTTAATAGACTGCACGGGCAAAATATAGCACCCGCAAGTCGTCTCCTGTTTTGTGCATGTTCAGAAGATGAGACAAATCAAAGTAAAGCAAAGCAAGTAAAAAGAAGGTGTCTTTTCCATCTGTGCTGCCATGGAGCAGCCTTACCCCATCTGTCTCCCACCCCTGACAGCGCACAGGTTGCCTTTGCTTTTCAAGAAAGCAAGCAGCAGCCAACAGGTATGGGTTTTTGGAGGAAAACCATACCCAGCCGCTTTGAGAGGCAATGTTTTCCTCCTGACTTCTTGGCTAGGCGGGCAAGGGGGGCAGGTAGCAGCTTAGAGCAGAGGTGGGAAGGTCATGGTAGCCCAGGGAATGGCCATGAGTGAAGGGGAAATACTAACCCAGAGACAAGTGTACAAGCGCGGTCTGCACATGTGATGGGAGGGAGCCCTTGCCTGTTTCACTCCCCAGCTTTCAAAGCGTGGTGCTGGTCGAGAGGCCGTGGGCTTCAGCGTTCAGTCTGCCATCTCTCCGGGGATGCCTTCCGGCAAAGCTGGCTGCATCACCATCCTTAACAGCAGCTTGAAAGTCTGAGTAACTGATCGTAATGGTCCCCTTCTGGCCTGAAATTCGATGAAATCTTTATAATTCTATCTTTCTTAGGCAAGGGGTATTGCGCAGAAATAATGGTCCCCAAACACTCTCCTGATTTTGAATCCTTTCTTTAGTCTTAATTTTCCTTTGATCCTATGACTAACCAGTGGTTTGTTTTCATTTTTTCCATCCTCACTTTCCTTTCTTTCCCCATTGAGCAGACTTAATTCTTGGAACCAGATTGGAGAGACCTGGAGCCGGAGTTTTCCCTCCCAGGAGCACGGGAGGGCTGAGGCAGGTCCCCCTCGCACTGCACATCAGCCCCATCGGTCGTTCTTCCTGGGTCTTTCTGGGGAATTGCCAAAAGGTATCCAAAACTAGCTTAAAAACATGGCAAATAATATATTGATATTTAAGTAGGTGTGTTAGAGGTCTGTTATTTTATCTTACTCTTTACTTGCTATCAGCACATCAAAACTGCATGCAGCCACCAGAAGCCACTCTCCATCGCTCGGGCTGCTAACATGCTCCAGTGCGGAAAGGGAGGGATATAATGTGAGATTGCTGTAAATGAGATTCTTGTCACCAAGGCCAACAGCATGGCAGGATTAGAAAAAAGAGTTATGCACTTCTGTGGAAAATGGAAGTACCCACACTGATATTAGATAAGACAGAAAAATTAAGACAAAGACATTCTCATGCCGCAGGGCAATGGCTACATAGATGGATAAGAAGAAGAAACTTTCCCTAGAGTTAGCTCATTAAGAAATTATTTTACAAGATTTCCTATGCCCTGCTCTGAAATATCTCTTACAGCCACAATGCCCATATCTGTCAGCCTTCTGTTTGGAAGCAGGGTCAGAAATCTTTGGCTTCTGATTTAGAGGTGGCCAAGTATATCTTGGAAATTAGCTGTGTGCATTCCCTCAAATTCGTTTTGCTTCAAGGGTGTTCACATCTCTATGGTTCAATTTCCACTGGCAATATAGGAAATGAGTTCACTGGCAGGAAAGCTCATTAAAATTATGAGATTTACAGGAACATCAGTGACCAGTTTTTGAAAAAGTCTGGTAGAAGTTGTGACTTACTTGCCCAGGCAAAGCTAAAGAGCATCTGAAGTGCTGTACACTGAACATTCTCAGTGAACTGCTTATCAACAAGATTTCAGAAAATTTAGGATAAAATCTCAAACACTTTTGATATCATTGTAAGCATAACTTCAAAATGGGAAAATGAATTACAATTCTCAAAGTTTTTTTTTTAGCCATAGTTTGTTCTGTTACAAAATTCCACATAAGCTTTTAACCTGTAGCACAATCTTTAAAGGTATCCACCTTTAAAACTGCATTAAAATAACAAAAGTGACCAGGAAAATCCAGCTGGGAATTCTGTTGTAATTTTAATGCAGTTGTATTATATATCTTATGTATTTCACAACATGCAACCCTAGTTCTGCAAAGAGCTAAGCATGTGTTTAAATTTATACATTTTGAGTTTAATGAGAACTCATAGAGTGTAAAGTTAAGCATACATAAAATCAGATTAGGAGTTAGTGTTAACACTGCAAGTGGTACATTCAAACACTGGAGGGAGAAAAAAAAGAACATGTACTGTAGATGAGAGAAATTTGATGAATTAACTTTAAACTTCAGATGCTTTTTGATTTTTTAGAACACAGTTTTCAACCCCAGAATTGCAATAATACTGTGCTTTCTCACTCCATTTCCTCTATATTTAAGTAAAGTTTTTGGATACAATCACTTCATATAATCAGTACCTTTTTATGAGAAAGCATATTCCTAAATGTAAGTGTCTGTTGCTGGATCCTATTTTTCATATTAGTGTATCACCTGACCTTTGGAAGACTCCAGCTTATCTGATCACCGTTCCCAAGGCAATCCATTATTCTGCCATTGATACTCCGATTGGGGGGGGGTGGGGTGGGGTGTAAAATAATTGACTTTATAGTAAAGAGGAGATGGTGGGTTTAAATAGAGGTGAATATTTCACAGAGGCATGAGTCATATCATACTTAAGCAGCACAGGCTATGAGACAGAAATGCAGCCTTCTCCAATCAGCAGATCTAGTGTGTATCATCTCCAGTATTTCATTTGTCTTATTCTTCTGCGTTCCTCATGTAAAATCACTTTTGAAATTGTTCAATCTCTGTGCTGTTTTGTCTGATATTCTTTAAAAAGCATACAACATCTGCACCTTGCAATATACCAACCTGACACACTCTGCTGCCTTCGAAGAAAGCAGAGGCAGAAAAAATTATTTTTTTTAGGTACCTCCTCACAGAAGGTAGCTCTTTTCTTCCAGGTCAAAGTAATTCTTGTGCTTAATCTAGGTTCTCTGGAAGACAGTTTTCTGCCAGAGGGCTGGCCAATGCTTGGGGCATTAGTATCTTAATTTTCTGAAATCTTGTAGGCGCTTCTCTAATGTGCTTACTCATGACAGTGAAGGCAATAACTGCAGTACAGCACGACAGCTCTGAGTGTGGGTGAAGGCTCACAATGAACTTCTCAGTGCACTTCCCTTTGGGACATTTGTTGGCACACTCATGTCCCAGAATTGTTCCACAAGTGATACTTCCAAAGACCTTCATTCCCACAGATTTTTTTTCCTCTGGCCATGCCCTTGGTCACCATCACTAGAGGTTACCTCTTTGGTCCAACTCTGCAAGCCTCCTTGAGGAATATTTTCTCAAGTATGTAACGTCTGGGATGTACATCTTAAAACATTTTAATCCAGCAGCAGTATGAGTTAGCGGTGTAGGCAGGTAATGCAGTATCTCCCTCCTTGATCCACAGGCTAGCAGGAGAGCATGAGGTAGCCGTGCGCTTTCAGGGGTGTTGCAGCTCTAGGAGGCTGGGAACCTTGAGAGAATCTTCTGGAGCCACCTTCTTCCTCCATCCACATGTGCCAGATACACTGGGAGCCCTGCACCCAGCCCTTCCCAACCCCTTCCTCAGACAAAGTAGGTGGTCTCATCCCTCCTGCCTCCCTCCCATGGACACCTTCCCCCTTCTCCTCCTCTTCCTCACCAGCCATGGCCACCATGAGCTGATGGTGTCTTCCAATGACACCTCATCCCCATCTCTCCACCACTTCTGCCATGGGGAGATTAACATCCAGGTTTGGTTTCTTCTCTGTCCTTCAGATCTCTTTGGAAGCATCCTTTCCCAGGGACCGTTCCTGTCTCGTTTTACCCACAGGCAGCCGCAGCAGATTTGCCCCTTCTTGAGGTGCAGAGACAAGCGAGGGGTGGGGGGAGCAGGAAGGGAGGAGGCTGACCTTGTTCCAGCCTCATGGCCCACTTTGGGATTTCACTGTATAGGTAAATAACAAGCAAAATTTGTGAGTATTTTAAACATGTAACACTTTCTCAGCGAAATATTTTTGTCTTAAGGAGATAATGCTGATCTTACTAACAGGGGTGAGATCTCAAATCTCATTCCTGGCTTTTAACTGTATATAATAATTCAGTTCAACCATTTATCCCTTTAACATAACATTTAGGTTAAGCAGGAGGCCTAAGGGGAACATGTTATTACTAGCCTGTTTTTTATTTTTCTTTGATGTCCTCGATTCTATTCTCATTCATGTATTGGGGTGTGCAGCAAATGAACCTTGAGCATTTATTTTATTTACTAATTTTGCTTACTAGCATTATCAAAAGAGTGGAGCAGCTGTGAGCTTCACAGATTGAGCATACATCTGAACATTTAACGGCCCCAGTTTATCCTGGCTTCAAGGCATCACAATATAATATTCACTGACATGAAAGCTGAAGAAAGGATGTCATGGGAAGTCTGAGCGTCACGCTGTGAGAGGGTATGTACTGCGAGACCCTCACTCCATTGGCTTCTAATAGGCTAAGTATTGATATGCAAATAAGAGAGGAGCTTGTGTGTGGCCTTTTAATACAGTCACTAAACATCAGTTCAGAAAGAAAAAATTAGTAAGTCCTCTCCTCTTATATTTCTAGCTACAGATGCACACATCCCAAAATTGATGCATTTTCCCTCAAATGCTTTGAAAGCAAATGAGGCCACTGCTGAAAAATCATGCATAGGACCTGAAAGCTGAAAAATTTTGATCCAGATTTCAAACACCAAGTGCTGAGGTAGGCTGATAAGCAGAAGTGGGCTAACCCATGGGGGGGCAGGGGGGGGTGTTAAAAAAAAGAAATCAGTTCCTTCATTCCTTACATGCCTCCCTGGGAGCAATACATGTGCCTCTGGAAGATTAGGTGCTGGGTTGCCATCTCTGAAAATAGAAATATGTTTGTAAGGTAGCAGAAAGAGAGGCCCAAAGGGCATCTCCAAGGAGGCTTTGACTCTTCTGGTTCTGACACACACAGATAATTCCCATTTCAAGTTCGAAGCAGGGGCAGCAGATGAGAGGAAAGCAGCTGTTAGTTTATCTTGTAAACAAGCCCCAGCGTGCCACCAGATTATGACAGGGCTTTGGGTTGGAGATGGCCCTAGACAGCTAAAAGAATGAAGTGTTTGAAAAAATAGAATTGCTTCTGAGATACCATTACCCAGCTACTTTGGGCCACCTCAAATACTACGAATGGCCTGAAAGCCCCAAAGTCGTGAGGATGCTGGAAGCCCTCAGTCCCATAGCAGGGCGGGCATGTGTGGTCCTCACCCAGGAATCAGCCACTGGGAAGAAACATCGTCCAAAAGCTCCTTTATTCACCTGCTCCAAGCAGGCTGTACCAAAACTGGGCTTTTAAGCGAGGTATCCCAGAGGAGAACCACATCTGCCCATTAAAGGTGGCACCAGGGTTACCACATAGTGTGACAGCGTGGATCACACGCAGCATTTAATAGAAGGCTCAATGGCCAAAGGATGCCCTGGTAAACGTCTCTTCGACCAGGGTCTTTGTGCTGTGTGGCCGAGCTCCACGTACATATGTTCATCACCGTTAACATATGTCAGCTCCAGCTGCCCACAGGCCCGGCATGACTGTAGCTGATGCCAGTGGTATCATGAATAGCCCTGCCTTCGTTTTTTCTGCTTGCCTCCAGGCTTGTCTGTGTGGGAGTTTATAACAGTGCAAGATAAGATGCTATATTTATATTCCTGTAAGGCCCTCGCAGATTCACATTCCAGAATGAGCACGTTTTTCCAGCTTAACTTAGGCTGCTTTGGAAACAGCTCAAGTTAAGCAAGAAAAAGCCACTCTTCATCCCCAAATAAGTGTGTTGCACATCAGTACCACTGCCGAGTTGCCGTTCGCCCCTGTGATTTCCCACATGAAAACGAAAAGGCACAGTAGGGCAGGGCGGACCCACCTCCGCAGAGCCACGTGCCAGCTGCGAGACTCCCCCCAGACCCCTTGGCATGGGGGTTCCCCTCTACCCCTCAGCTGCCCCTCCTCCTCCAGCAGCTGGTCCCTCTTCTTCCTGCAGCTCTTCTCCAAATGGGTGCATGCACTCAGCTTAATGCATACACATATCCCTTCCTAAATTCACCTCCTTTCCTCTATACACAAGCCTATTCACAGGATTCATCTTACCTTCCATTTTCCCCACTGATGTTAAACAAATAAAAGCAGCAGCAAGGAAAAAGAAATGTAGAAGTCAGCTTAAGATCCAGTGGATATAAACTGTTGAGATGCTGTAACACATACCTACACACACACACACACACACACACACGCACCCATATGAATCTTCGTAAGAGGAGAAATCACTTCTATCTTCCTGTTATAAAACACACTTCCCTTTCACCACAACCAGTAGGGAAGCTGCTTAATAATGAATACTTGAAGGTCTGCTCTTATTTCTCTAGATTTTTAATGCTCGGCTCAGCCCTGTGTTGTTGGCATCATCCTTTCTGGCATGGAAGGCTTAGGAGGATTCCCGGAGAGCCCATTAACATTGCTCCTTAATTGGCTCAAGGCATCGCTGCTGATCGCAGCTTGGCACAACCTTCACTTCCCGCGCATCAATCCGGGTCGCTGCCAGTTCAAAGAACAGAAAATCAGGAGTAGAACCTGAGAGTGATGCTTAAAATAAAAGCTAGAACTTCATTAGCCTGGGAAATCACAGGTAAAAGATGTGCATTTTACAGCCTTCCTGGGAAAATATTGCTTTCACAAAACTACCAAAGACATTTGATTACAGTTTTTAATTCTTAATTGGTGTCAAAGTGTTTAACCTTTCACTTACCAGTGTGCCACCACCTCAGTACTATTTTAAAATGTGATTAAAATGCATATTCCCTCACCCTGTTTGAGCAATGCTTGAGGAGGAAAGTAAATGCAGGTGTACAGAGGCATATTTTACACCCTTGGGCTGTTTGGGGACAAAACTCATACCAGCGACAACGATTCAACCCAACTCACCTGAGCTTCGCTGCGTCAGAGCAGGTAATCGCCATAAATCACCCGGTGACCTGCTCTCCGCAGCACAGAGAAGATTAATGGCAGCAGACACTGGAGCTGCCAACTCGGAAGATTTCTGTGGTGGAGCAGAGACAGCCATGTGTGAGGAATTTGTGATAAAAAGCTATACTGGGACTATAATAAAGTGCTAGAAAGACGCCGAGGTCCTCTTCCGTAACACGGACACATTAAGGTCCGTCTGATTGTGGTGACAGACAGGTATTTGACTGAACACACTGGCAGCTATTAAAAAACCCCAGTAACTAAAAGCTAATGTCAAAATGTGATGTAGGCCTGTCAGATGCCATCAGTAATAATTTTTGCTATGACCAATCGCTGCTAAGGAAGGCAGAAGAAATAATATTGTCGCTAACTACAAGGGACCAGCCGCCTGTGATTTGTGAGCTTCAGAGGCAAAGGGTCTGCTGCCAGCCTCCCGGACAGAGAGAGAGACATTTGTTGTCTCCATTGTTTTCCTTTGCCTTGGTTACAGGAAAAACATTGCTGGGGAAGAAGAGACTAGGAATATGTTGCACAGAGGTAAGCAGAAGGACCTACAATGGGATACCATATAGGCATAAATGCATCAAACAGCATATTACATAGGGGTAAAGGACCACTACAGCCTTTAGAACGGTGCAGAAGGGCTGCTGGGCAAGCAGTATTTTGTGGTAAAAGTTTATCACGAGTTATTTAGCAGGAAAAACAAGCACAGCAGCAAAACGGCCCTAGACCTTTCCCTTGCATCCATCCTTCGGCCGTGCCAGCGCTGCCGAGAGGTGCGGTGGGAGGCAGGTGGCCCTGGCCAGTCGCTGCTCCTGCCCTGCTTCCCCCTCGTTCCCCAGCAGCAGCATGGTCATCGCAGGAAGAGAAAAGCCTGGAGTAAAAAATGGGGAATTATCAACTGGGGCTTGTTTTGTGATCAGCGGTGCCCTTCGTTAGGTAGAAAGGTGCGCTGTGCTTACCAAATCACCCTTAGCCCTGTCCACAAGAGGGGCCATGCCCAGGCACGTCTCTTCATTTGCAAGACAAGATTTAAACCTCTGTCCCTCAGACCCCAAGACAGGCTGTCCTGTTCGTGTTTACAACGTGTCCTGGCTTGGGCTTGTTTCCAGCGGCACTTTTGGGAGCGATGGTTGAGCTTCACAGCTCAGGAACTGCATCTCTCAGCCTGATTTCCCAGATGTTGAAGTACAGCTGTAACGCCAACCTTTACTCTGCTCTTTTAATGAAGCTTTTTAATTTCAGACTGGACACCGCATCTCTGTGTCCAAACAGGCTTCGGGTCTTTTTTTTCTCTTCTGTTAAAGAGTCCATTCCCTGCCAACAACCAGCTGCTGCTGTTTATTTTTATATCTTATTCTTCATGCATAAAGCAGGGTGCAGCTTTCCCAGGACCAATTTCACCACTAAAAAACATTTCCCCCAGCTTCAGAGTTAAAAAAAACAAGGAAACTTAAAGCGGGAACAAAACTAATCATCTGCCGCTCTTAAAGCTGGTGAGGCTTTTAGTCTTGCCAGCAGCAGCCCTCCGATGAGATCTTTGTAGAGTAATGCAGCGGAGGCACGCCGTGGCTCGGTGTGACAGATCCAAATGCATCCTGGCTGTCCAAAGGGGGCCAGTGGCTCACAGCAGCTGTCGAGCTGCTTTGTAAACAAGTGGGGGACATAGCTGTTTAACCTAGAATCATGCATCTGAAAATATGCTTTGTCTCTCCAAGGATTTTGCTGGAAATGCTTCAAAGGATTCTGTTTTTCCCAGAAAGCTGCATCATGTGGTGTTTATCAACTCCTCGAAAGTACTCGCAGCCTTCTTCCATAGGAGAGCGGCACTTTGCAGTTTGACAGTAAAATCACACATGACTTGTTAAGCACAACTTCCTAATGCAGCTCCCTGTCTGTTGCAACAGTCTCCCTGGTGGTAAAAAAATACAGTACATTACACTCGCTATAGCAACTGTGATGGCAATATGCAGATTACATGACCATATCGCTCTCCAGCATCTAAAAAAGAAATATTTATTTTAGCATAGCTGGTACTCTTTTCACAGTCTCTTCTTTCACTGTTCTTTTGTGTTACACTGTCTTAACTTCATCACGGGATCTCTCCAGTATTGCTTGATACCAACCATTTTCTTTCTCACACACACGCCTTCATATCCAACCTGACCCTTTGTGTTCCGTAGGCATCCACACTCACCTCTGTATTCCGGTGTCTTTATTTCTAAATAGCACGCATAACCCAAGTTCATGGATCATCTTATCTTACAATACGTACCAATTCACATACGTGTCTTCATTCTCTCCTGTGGTTTATCCTATTCTTCTGCTTTCTTCTACCTATTATATCTTTCTTTCAAAATGTGTCCGGCTGAAGGACTTTTTTTCCCTATCTTTTAATTGGGTTTTTAACAGAACCTAGAGTAAATTAGGGCTGTTCTTTTTTTGGAAACCTGTTGCATAACAAATTCCGATCTTTTGCAGATTTTCTCTAAAAATCTCTGGTTTTCAGGTCAAGGACTACTTTTTCTTGATTATTTTTTATTCTTTGTGCAAAAGCACTATAGGGGAAGATGTGTTATTTGAGCTGCAGCTAAAGACTCATTGTAAAGCCAGGAATAATGAAGTTCTGGTTTGAAGCTCAAGTGCTGAATCTGAATTAAATCAACTAATTGTTTTTCCATCTCCAGAATAGGAGCAATATTGTACATCCTACCTTACAGGGCTGTGTGAGGTTGAAATAATGACAGTGAAATCATAAGCTACCCCACACCATCCCAATCAGTCTTGAAAAATGTATTGCCATGCTCTTTTTCTCATTTGGTATTGTGGTTTAGCCTTTTCTCAGCAAATAGGTTTGCCAAGTCTAGTCTGAAGCCTGCGCACTGCTGAAAGAATATTGTACTGAAATAGGAGTGTAGGTGTGGATGAAGACTGCCAGAAGCATCTCCTATTACCCCAATGATAGAAAATGGCAGCCAAGTTCCACACATCCTGTAGTCTGGAAAATGGTGAAATACCATCTTTTTGGCAGTCGTAAATGGATAAGCAGTCAGTAAAAGCTAAGCGCAATGTGAATTCTGCACAAAAAGGGCACAGATCACAAGGAATTAAAGAAGCTAAGAAAATGCAGAGGGATAAATAAATGAGAGAGGCATGCCACTAGCCCAACATCCTTGAATCCTGAGAAATCTTTAGACCATGCTCTCTCTGTACCTGATTGATCTTCATCTGCATCGTCACCAACGTACCCCTCCAGTACTGGCAGAGAATAGGTCGGTTATTCACGTTGAGCTTTTCCTTTTACCGGATTTTGCCATCTGAAACATGTCCTGCTTTTACGAGGTAGGGGCTGCATCCAGCTAGCATGGAGTGTCTAAGCACGTACCACATTTCTTGCATAGGGTTTACATACAGGTATGTTTTTTAAAGTCGTGGTTTTCATACGTGTCTGGTGAGAAGTTATATGGACTGTTTGCTTACAATTTTAGCATAAGATCAGGTGAGAGAAAAGGTAGTAAAGGTAGTAAAGTAAGTATCTCTGCAACAGAGCAAAAAAGAAGAGTAGCAGTCTAGGGATTAGGTAGATGTTTTTTGTATTAAGTAGCATATGCAATTTGAGAAGAAATAAATTTTTCCCTGTTTCTTTCTCAGTCTCATATAGAATCCACTTCCTCCGCAGGCTCTGTACCTGTTGGACAGAAATCCTAGTTTACATGCATTTTAAGAAAATTGGATAAAATAAAGGAAAACTTTTAGTAGTTTTATTTGATTTTGACCTTTTTTTGAAAAATGAAATTGTGTTTCTTTTGCATTGTTTAAAAAATTCATGTTGACTGGAGGATTAGGCTGGGGTTTGGCAGTGCAAAAATACTAATTTTAAAAGTATATATTTTCATATTTTCCTCACCTTGTATTTCAGTACAAAAAGAGGGGAACACTTTTAAGAGTGCTGAATGGGAAAAAAAAACCATAAATTCATGGGCTTTCTTACATTTTTTCTAACTCTTCTGTGAGGAAAGAAAGGAGATTCCTTCACTTTTACATGTGTTGACTCAATACTTCTGCCCTCCACCCTTCATTTTCCATTTGAAATGAGTGGGATGAGGAAATAAAAAGAAAATTGGCAGAAGAAAAGAAAACCAAAACTGGCTAATTTTCATCTTTTAGAAAATAGATTACTGAAATCTTTGTTGATATATGAAATTAGAAACAATCTTTCATTTCATATTTTCCAAGTATAACACAAAAAACTGTCAAAAAATACTTTTGATTCCAATGGCACCACATCCTCTAAAATGCATTTTTTGGACAAAAATTTCTGCTCATTCTGCTGTAGTCATTGACACTGACCTTCTACATGTAAATTCAAAGAGATTAATTAAAAGCAAGCAGCACTGCTAAATTGTCAGCAGCTGGGGGATGAAAGCGATTCTGAAGAGTAATTCTCCAATGATGCTGTGGATAAGGCAGGACATTTAGTGGCTAAATTATCTCCCTCCTGAATTTAAACTGAGTCTGGTGAAATGGTAGTTTTCTGAAACTCCCTTTATGGTCAAATACTATTGCTGGTGGTGTGACTTTTTTTATAAAGCAAAAACAAAATATAAAATAAACGGTATAATTAACATTAAATGGTGCAAGTATACAGAACTTACTGTGCACTAGGGATTATACGTAAGATGAACTTTATAGTTTTTACATTTCAAATTTATAATTATTTTTTCCCTTGTATTTCTCAATATGTTTCACTGGCATTCAAAGAACAAGAGTAGAGTTCCCCTGTGGTTAATTTAACCCTAGGAAATTCCCCAGAGCATAATCAAAGACTGCACAGTGGCTAACATTTCTCTCCTGTTTCAAAACTAATGAAGTTAAATCCTGCTGGCTAAGACAGTATTTCCAAAAGTCTATTAGACTTTAAATATAGCAACTGAACAGACATCAGTCATAACTACAAAATGCATTTTTTACCATCTGTCTAAAAGAGGTAGCACAGCTGCAGAAGGACCTCATCCACGGACTTGAACCAGCCTCATTATTGCCTATGAATTAAATTGAAACTGCCAAAAGTCACAGCAGTGAATTCTGGACATGACAGTGAGAGACCATTGTCTGTGACACGGTGGCAAAACGCCTTCCCCAGACCTGGCCTGGGATTTACTTTCTTCGTAGCTACCCACATGGGACTAACCTACTTCAAAGGGTGCTCAAGTGGGTCACAGGCATGAGAAATCTGCATGTCTTAAGCAATTAGGACTGCGGGAAACAGTCATATTAGCGAGTAAATCCTTGTTTAAATGATGCTGCGAACATGAATGTTGTTTGAGGGGACCAGGATGAGCAAAGCAGTGTGAACCCCACAGCACTCTGAAAAATACCTGAGCTCTCATTTTTCCCAGCATTTGTGTTCGTCTTGGCTCCAGGATATCCCTGCAGGGGAAAGAAAAATAGAAAACTCATACACATGCGTTTTGCATGGATATTTGTGCAACGACTCGAACTTTTCATTCTTGTAGCTACCCTGAATGCTGTGAGGTGGGAATCACACAAGCAAGGAGTAGAAACACAAACCGTCAGTCCCACCGGACAACCCGCAAGAAGGGACAAGCCAAATCCTAAGCGCAACAGGGCAGTAAGTGGTTTAGGTACCGTTCATTTAACGTTATATCCATATGTAGATTTGCAAATAGGATAAAAATAATTGGAAATAAGAAAATTATTAGAAATAGCTCATTTTAATAGAAAGAGCAAGTTAAACTTATTAGCAATATTTCTCCTTTAAAAAAAAAATCATTCTTGAAGCCCTTGGAGGCAAATTTGTTGGTGGCTCTGGATAACACTGTTCTCTTTAGTTCATGGGAGTCCTGCAAATATGTCTCATAACTGACACCTCTTTAAACACAAACTTTATGTTTTCTGTCATTATTTTAAAGTCCTATGCAAACTGACTAGAAAGAAAGTTGCTTTCAATTCCTCTTCAGAAGTGCAACCAGCTCCTTTGTTTACTGTTTTTTTATGAGTGAAATGATCACAAATGAACCGATTAACCCTAAATTACATGAAGAACGAAAATAAGAGGCACTTGACGATTCCCAGGATTGGTTCTCAGCCCACTTCTCTGAGGAAAGACGAGATTTTTCTGTGTTAATACATTTCTTCCATCCAGCCCACTTCTGCTGCTGTTTTCTCCAATGTCATCAGTAATTGGATTAAACCCTGACAGATCCCTCTTGTTCATTAAAGGCGGGAGGAAACAACACATACTGGGGCAAAACAATCCCTGCCCTAGCTCCAGCAAAACCAATCCAGTATTATCACAGATGAATTTAGCTCACTCTGTCTTAATCTAGTCAGTGACCCCTCCACCCCACCTAAGAGCAGAGTCATTACATGTTTTTCTACCCAGGATTTTTATAATTGGAGAGACAATATTTTAATCTTGGCTTTACCCACTGCTAAGGCAACCAGAGTATAACAAAGACAATTGAACAGCCGGGGTCAGAGCAAGTGAATCACGAAATGACCCAAAATTAAACTGAGGAGCAGGTAGCTCTCAGCACGTTTCTCCCGCTTTCTTCTGCACTGTCAATTTATACAATGGACTGTTTGCAGTGGTTGTGTTTAATACAAAGATTAGACACTTCCCATGTATGGTTGGAGCAAATTACATCCAAGCAGGGGTTTGGTGGGGCTTTTCTGCAGGGCTTTTTCTTTCTTGATAGTTGGTTTCTATTGTTTCTTAGGATACTCTGTTGATATTATATTAATAAAAAATTTCACATTTATTACAGTAATTCATTACAGTATTAAGAGCGGGAAAACATAGTGGTATTAGCTGTTTTGTAAAGCTCTTGAACTAATTTTCAATATTAAGTCAGTAAGTAACTTCTAACACAGTTCTCTATGGAAATAAACAGCAAGTAGCAAGCAGCGTACCTGGCTACAGATACGGACCTGGGGGAGTGCAGAAACTGCACGGCTGTTTTTGCACAGATTTTTCAAAGTTTCTGGGAAGGGGGGGCTGCACTCTGCAAAGAAATGCCTCGGGAAGGCCAGAAGCAGGCAGGTCCAAGGCGCTGTGCAGCAAAGCCGTGGGCTCCAGGAGCGCATCCTGCAGCACCAGTGCCTGGTTGGAATGGAAGGAGAGGATGGGGACCCCAGCGAGGATGCACATGAGACAGCACAGCGACTGGGAATGAAACAGGCCTTCACGACGGGTGTCCTGACACCTCCCAGCACTGAGCTCCCAGTCCAGAGCTCAGGTACCCCAATCCCCGCAGCCTCGGCAGGGGCAGCTCTCCCTGCTGCACCGAAGCCTCTCCTACCCTGGAGCACTGTCGGCACCTCCCTTTCCCCCACACTGGGTTCCCACCCCATATTCCTCTTTTTCCCCCATCCTTTGTTTCACATCTCCTCCCAACACAGTGCTTCAAGCTCCTCCCTGTCTACCTGAACTGAAGCTCGGGAACAGAGACGACATGACATATCTGGAATGTGGGGACAGGAAAGAACGAGGATACACAATAGCTCAAGCCTGGCGTACTCAATATTGTGCTTTAAGCCAGATCCAGAGTGAATGCCAAGCCAGCCCAGAAGACAAGGGAAAAAAAATCTCACTGTAAGCAAGAACCTTTTTTTCTACATGTTCTCTGTAGGAAAACGTCGGGCTCGGCTGTAAAGATTTAAGAACTGCACTTGTTTGCTGCAGGAAAGCACTTGGCAAAGAAATAAATGGAAGGCTGAGTTTGCTTTGGGGAGAGTTGTGCTGTGTTTGATTTATTCTGAGTTTATGACTTTCACGAAGACAATTGCTAAGGGACACTAGTGCAGGAAAGGACAGAGGAACCAATGATGTATTTTATCATTTTTTAAAATAGAATAACTTAATTGTTTCTGGTTTAGAACCACTGCACTGTGCCAGCAGTTTTCCCTCAGTTTGTGTACACTACAACAGGCGAGTTTCAGCATAAGCAGCACCTGTCTCTCCAATTACTCTTCTGTGTCGTTAAATGCCACCATCGTACACCTTCCGTTGCACCTGGGCAATAGTTAGTTCGAATCAATCTGTTTCCATCATTACCAATCTATTTTCTGGGGACTAACTACTTACAACCCCTTTGGTCCTGTAATCATTTCAAACTCTACGGAGCAAGGTTTTCTAGAAGTGTTTTATCCATATACTGCTGTAGGGCTTTAATTGCATCAAAACAGGTGTTATCCTTGGATATGTCTTTCCCCCCACCCCAAATAATTTAACTGCAATTGTTAAAACCTGCATTAAAAAGCCCAGATTTCCATATTGCACAGTGCAGTTTTTAAAACAATGAGCCTGAACCTGGAAGCTGAACAGAGTGTGAGCTGCAATTTTTCAGACCCACAAACCAATAAATTAACATAACAGGAACTAAAGGAGAAATCTGATTACATGAAATTGCCAGCCAGATGCTAAGAATGCTGTCGGAATTGTTTACAAATATTCACTACTGTTGCACCTCTACTCTAAAAGTCATTCCTTTTTTCAGTATTTCTACTTTATTTCTACTTTTCTAGAAACTCTGAGGTTCCTTCTTGGCACGAAACTCAAAAGCAGACATGCCAAGGGCAAAAAAAGGCTCCAAAGATGGTTCCTCTGCAATTCCTCCAGAGACTAAGAGCTGTGCACCCATGAGCTGATGTTGGCACATGAGCTGGGGCTTCCCCAAAGGTTGTGAATGGAGTTGGCTGAAAACTTCCAGGCAAATGATTTATTAGATGAATAATGCAAGGCAGGTTCAGTCAAAACATGTTACGCATTTGTGACAAATACAGTTGAAGTTTGGGTTAAAAAGTTGGAGAATGTTGAAGTATTCTAGGATGCCATCTCCTCAGTGAAAAATTTCAACAGCAGTATCCCGGTGCTGCAGGAGACTAATCACTGCTGCTTTTATCTTTTGGGTTTTTTTTTAAATACCTCCCCTGATGAATTAAATGAGCAAAGGCTTTTTCAGTTAAGTAAAATATTATATTCAACACAAAATTATTACTCTTCCTCATGTTTTCTGTTTCCACCACCAATCTGAAAAATCAGTAACATACATGCTATACTCATGGCTTACATTAAGCAGAAATATTTAGAAATCAACCTGAATTGAACAGGCACTAGCAGAAAACATTTTTAAACCAGCTTTAAAAGGTAGCCTGTGGCTGTAAACAAGATTTTAAGTTCTTTCACAGCAGCACAGAATAGATATTGAGGACAGACTTTGGGCAGCAGATAGAAATCCCACTTTCATTCCTAGAAAAATGTTGTCACACACTTCTCAAGAGACACGATTTTCTGATAGGAGCAGTATTTGCAAGAGGAGAGGGCTCAGGGGAGACCTTACTGCTGTTGTTATTGGTGGGTACAGAGAAGATGGGAGCCAGGCTCTTCTTGGAGGTGTGCGGCAATGGAATGAACAGCAGGGGACACAAACCATAAGATGGGAAATTCTGATTCAATACTAGGAGAAATTTTTTTACCATAATGGTGGTCAAACACTAGACCAGGCTGCCCAGAGAGGCTGTGAACCTCCATCCTTGAAGGTGTTCAAGACTGGAGAGGATGCAGCCCTGAGCAACCTGACCTGACTAGTGCTGCTCTGAGAGAGGTTGGACTAGATGACTTCCAGAGGTCCCTTCCTGCCCAAATTGCTCTATGTTTCTATGATTAGTTGATTCTAAGACTGAATGATGATGCACATGGGCAGCAACATTTCTCAGCTCATGTTCTTAAGGACTTCCCACCTTAGGGAAAGTTTAAGGGGAAAGAGTAGATTCCCTGCAGTATATGCTGGAAGAAGGTAGGCTGGGCTTTACCCTGGCCCATTGAGGTTCATACTCTGCTCACCGGGGCTTCCTTCCCCATTGAATCAGGGACTTTTATTCATGGTTTGGTACTACAGCTTTGCCCCTCTGCATCTTCTTTGGGAGACAAAGTATAAATGTAAAGAAATCTCATGGAAAATCTTCACTTTGGAGGAATTCAAGGACTTCAGCAGCTCTTGGGCCCTTTGTGTATCTCACCCCCCTCATTCACTTGCATGGGAAGCACACGATATATTGTGAAACTCATTAGGAGGTGCACTCTCTGTCTCTCTGCAACTCCTTTTCATCATGTTTGCGTAAATAAAGAATTCACTGTATGTAAAAAGCATTAAAAGGATAAAATTACTTGGATTATTTTTTTCCAAACAGAAAAAAGTAGCAATCTCCTTTAATTGGGGTGTCTTATAGAAAAAGGACCAGGACACTGATTTCAAACAGATTTCCTTGGAAGAAAAAATGATGATTGAACACTGCATTTTTGGCACCTGAAGTACTAGATCTTCTATTCTCTTAAGCAAACTACTTGATGGCATTACATCTTTCAGATACCGTCGCACTCCAAACAATCCTAACTCTAGCAATTGGCATAAAGCAGATATTGTGTTGTCTTACACCAATAACCAGGTAGTAACAAATGCATTTTAAAAGAAGGAATCTCTTTCAGACTCAAATTCAATTTCTTGAATGATAAATGTGCTTAAAATTATCTGCAGCTCTTTATGTTCCTTTGGTAACTGAGACAACAGTGATTTGGATAATGCTCTCCTTGCACTTGTAGCCTTTCTCTCATTGCTTTTCTCAGGAAATTCTGGAAAAAAAGGTCTTCACAACCAGACCTGCACTAATTGCTCATGGCATGAACAAGATCCTTAAATTCTCATCTATTCTTGAAGTATATGTAAGCTTATTGTTCTTTAAAGAGAAAAAAGCTGTAAATCAACTTTATAAACTCTCTTGCCACTTAAACACCACTACCTGCTCACATGCAATGTAACTGTCCCAAAATACTCTCTGCACATTGTGCTTTGTATCGGCTTGGCATGGGCTGGATTATGAAACAGCAGCGTGGTTCTTACTCAGTGGAGTGTCTATGTAGATATAAATATACCGTATCGCTTATGGTGAGATTCATATGAGGTCGTTTCAGTTCTTTATTCCTCTGTGATCATTGGCCCTCAATTACGTTACCTGTGTTACTGTATCAAATACTTTTATCACTAATGCAGGTCCAAATTCTAGTGGATAAAACAAGATTGCATCTGGTGTTGCCATAGCAGAGAAATATTCTAAAACCATACCAGATTTGCCAGGTTTAGATCATCAGTGTTATATTCTGGTAAACAAGACCCCCAAATCTGTGGCATGTCTCAATGGAAGTAATTATGTTTCAGGGTCCATAGGTGACTGAAAATTGGAATGCATATTATTTGTTTCATTGTTTTTTCCCAAGAGATGGTATGTTTGGATAAGCAAATAAATAGTTTGGCACAGAGATACATGTTGCTGTTTGTGCTGGACCAGAAATGTCACCAAGCAGAGGATATTACCTTGCATCCTCACTTTTCCAGAGCACTAAGTTCACTCCTGCAGGAGTCAAGAAAGGCTAAAAGGCTTAACAACTGTAAATGGAAGCACAATCACATCCATAACTTTTCTGTACTGACTACATGAGAAAGAACAGCACAGACCAGTTTCCTATTTCACAGCGATAGAGCTCTACAGTAATATATAGCCCAAGAAGAGAAAATGGTACTAAAAATCCACAGAGTAAAAAATATCTGCTATTACATTTAGTTAAAAAAATACACTGCATTTGATTGTCTGGGAAAATGTTTCCTAGACATGTGAGGCAGCCAGCCTCAGGAAAGCAGAGGGAAACCAAGTGGTCCTCTCAAAGCACAACTTCATTTGGCTGAACGCGGCAGCGGCGGCAGGCTCACTTGGTCGCCGGTCCGTGCCCGGGACGGCAGGTCAGCCTGCATGGCCCAGGGACCATGTATGCTCACTGCATCCCCTTGCGCCCCGGAGCTCCCTCACCAAAGAGCGGGTCCCCACGGCCCAAACCTGGCGTGGAAATTGGCTGTACAAAGCACCAACATAATCTGGTATTTCTTCCAGCTCCTACTGTCTCCCAACCAGCCTCTGGCACCAAGGTTTGCCTGCCTCTTGGTGCGATCAGAAAGGCTGGTGATCCCCAGGCGTGGACATTGCCCCAAGAGCTCAGTCAGAGGGCAATGGCATCACCAGCAGCCAAACAGGGACACAACTCATGCTCTCCACAAATTTGGTCCCATCATTGATCTGCCCTGCTCTCCTCGTTTAGGGGAGGTGGGACAGGGCCAAGGGCAATGGGAACGTTACCCTGCGGCCGTGCCACCACCCTCAGCGCCCAGACTCCTTACCCTGGGAGCGACCAGCCTTCGCCAACAAGTCCAGCTGCAGTAGCAGCAAAGCAACTTTAATGGGCATTTATCCCACACGCAGGGATATAAATAATCTTATAAATACAGAAAATACATAGTTGGTGTGAGAATGCCCTAAGGGAGGACAAGGGAGAAATGCAAACTGCCAACTACCTCAAGCTCTGGCTGGCAGTCTACCTTCCCAATTAAAAGCCATGGAAAAATATCTGTTCCCCAAATCTTTTGGCAGGCTCTGCTACTGGTCAGGAAAAGGCACTTTGAAATGTTCTTACTGAGGAAGTATGGATTTTATTCTTTTACTGTTCGTTTTCAAGTTAAACACATGCATAGTCATTTTTGTAATCTTGAAGATGTATTTTAATTGATTTCCCAAGTATTTCAAGGTCTATTAATTCCACAGATCTTGCAAACGCTGCATTTTCTGTATTCCAGCTGCTGTTCTAATCATGTTCATTAACAGAATTGCTTTTACCTGCCAGTGAATATTTTACATTGCATTAATAAATCTTCTGTTTGCTATCAGAACTGAGTAGATAAATAAAATACCCAATAGCATGAGTTTCCACATAGGTCTAACACTGTTCTATTATGTCATTCTACCAAGGGATTTAACTAGATTTGAATATAAAGGTGACAAAATGAAAAATACGTGAATATTATTTTAAAATATGTACTTTTACATTTTTAACAGTATCTCCTTTTTCCACATTAGAAATTAACTGTTTTTTCTCATATGCTGTGTTGTGGTGGAAGTCTAATGGAAAGCGTGCTTTCTCCCTGAGGTATAGTCGGCAGTTATAATATCCAATACCTCACATATTCTATGATCAATTCATTTTCCTACATTTTATGAGCAATATACCAAATACAAATATTAAGAAATACATTATAACCTCCTAATTTTAGACCTTAACGGCCAGCAGAGAGACCGGATGAAAAAGTCGTTTTGCCTGTATTATTTCCCCATAGCTCTCAATTAATTTTTCTAAAAGCTCTGAAATTCTGCCAGCACCACACGTGCACGGAAGATAAAATGAAACAGCAATTAATCCAATCATCTTTGATTTAACATTAATGTAACTCAGTGCATTAGGCCTTGTTTTACATGCAACTGTGTTGTTCCGACTACATTTCAGGGAGCCCCCAAATTAGCCAATTCACAAATCATAATTGAACCAAGAAGGATGAGGGTATTCCACTTAGGATCGTCCTTCTGAAATGTCTTTTTTCCCTGAGGAAGGAAGGCGGATTAGCAAGACTGGCAAGTCTTCAACTAGCAAGAACTGAAAATGTGAGATGCAGCATGACCTGCGCTAATACATTCAGCTGTGCACTGGTTGCTGCAAAGCTACAGCAGGAAATTGGGGTGATCGGGACTTTCAGGGAAGAAACTCTGGATCCAGCAAGTCCCTTATCCTGTAACCCTTGCGTGGTCCCGCTGGGCACAGTAGGATTCACGCGTGCAAGAAGAGTTAAGCACGTGGTCACATATTTGTGGTGTGAGGGAGCTGACTGGTTAGCATTCCTCTTTACTGCCCTGTTAATACCAGCAGAAGTCAAAATGATTCATCTTATTGTAACAGTAAGCATAGAAATTAAGAAGTATTAAGACAAATGATACTGTGGTACCATTGCAATACAACCTGAAACTGCAGGGCTGACTTAGGCATTTGTTTTGCCTATCTGATTGGCATCGGAGTTTTTCTGCGTTTTGTTCTTTGCATATTGAAGGTTTGGTGACAGAGATGTAATATTTCCTGAAGATACATCCTTCCATTGTACTCCTACTCTGAACGTGGGTTTGATTTTATGGGAAGGGTTGGACTTAAAGATTGTCACTCAATCACATGGACACCAAGCAAAGTTCAATTGCGGTACAGCTTTCGTTAAGGATTCATTAACAGACACTTCACATAAAGTGCTACAACATTCTCTTTCATATTTTTTTTCTCTCCCTACCACCCTCCCCCCTTTTTTTTTTTTGCAGCTGAGAATAATTAACTGTTCTTTTGTGAGTGTCATTTGTTCTCAAGGAATTAAATGCCACCTTATTTCTCAGAACAAGAATTCAACTGTCATAATTATAGCTTCATTTCAGGAGGAAAAAAAAAAATCATAATTTATTACAGATTGTTCAGCATGTGAAATAGGTTTAAATGTCTTTGAAAGTAAATTGTGGCATGTCACGAAGGGCTTTTGCCATCACTGTAATTGATTTATAATTTTGCATTTAAAATTAACAACATTCATCCATTGTTCTCCTATTATGTAAGGTTCTGGCAGGGAGTTTAGTGTTCAGTTCTGGTCATCACATTACTGTAATGATAATAATAAAGTTGTAACAGTTTAAGAGATAAAAATGATATGAAGAAGTGAAGCCAATACCAGCACTAAAAATATGTTTGAGACTGAAAATAATTTTTAAAATACACCGTGTCTAAGAAAAAAATAGTAAATAGCAGATTTATTTGAATTGTGTTGACTTTAAAACACAAGGAAGCTAGATTTAATTTTAATTAAAGTTTATATTAAAGTGACCTACCAAAAAAAAAACAGAAAAGATATCAAATTTAAGTTTGAAATAATTGGGCAAATCTACTTCTATAGAGTTCCAACAGGTGAAACCATTTGTTCCTTCCTTACTTTTTAGAAAGCTTCAACACCTAGCTGCAGAACTGTGTCCTGTCCCTGCATTTCAAAATTACCCTGTAGCTGCAGAACAGCAGAAAGAACAATTTCATTTTGTTATGTGTTGTGGTACAGTTAAGCATCATAGCTGCTCATCCATTTTTTGAAGTGGCTGCATTTCTTGGATAATGATGTTGAACGATGTAATAATGTCATTGAGCAATGAGAAAACTGAGATAACAATATTGAGCAGTGCTGCACATACCCGGAGGAAGGGGATAAAAGATTATTAACTCAAGTGGCCACGAATCAGTGGGAAAAAAAAAAAAAAAAAAAAAAAAAGGGGGTTGCTAGGAACACATAGGGAATACAAAAAACCACAAGACCTTAGATCCTGGATGAAAGTTTGTATTTATTGGGTTTTGAATACTGTCTGTGATTCCAACCTCAGCAGTTTCTTCAGGTTTATTTGATTTCACTGATTTCATCAGGTGTCACACATAATGACATTAGTGTAAATGAAAACAGAATTAGTCCCATTAACTAATTATTCTACACACAGTTATAGGACAGAGAGAGAAATTAATGAAGAAAGATGAGAAGACTGATTTTGTCAGTTCTGCCAGATAAACAACAGGAAACAGATTCCCAGTTGGCCGTGCAGATTCCTGTTGTGGTCATAGAATCATTTGGGCTGGAAGGGACCTTTAGAGGTCATCTAGCCCAACCCCCCTGTGATGAGCAGGGACATCTCCAACTAGATGAGGTTGCTCAAAGCCCCATCCAGCCTGACCTTGAATGCCTCCAGGGATGGGGCTTCCACCACCTCTCTGGGCAACCTGTTCCAGTGCTTCACCACCCTAAGGTCTCGATCCTCCAGACTGCACAGCCTTCAAAGAAGAGTGCATACAGGGGATACAAATGTGAGAAGAAAAAGACTGGTTAATTTACTCTTTTTTTTTAAAAGAGGCAAAGAGCACTGTCCCTTTCCACAGTACCTGGAGTTCATCACACCAGAAACACCTAAGATCCCTCAGGTAAGAGAGATCTGCCCCCTCAAAAGCTATTACTTCCATTTAAGGCTGGCAAAAGTAATCTACAGTCTGACCCATAAAAACAGCTTCTAGTAATTTCTACCTTTTATTCACTCTTTTCCCTGTGTTTAATTTATGGAATCACATTTCATGAAGCTTCACATTTTCCAAAGAAGCAACCGATAATGAAATTACATCTTCATCATTGACATCTTCATCAATTAAGTAATATTAAAAATTACTTGGTGTTGGGTTTTGGTTGGGGCTTTTTCAGATTAATGAAGCAAAAGGTTTAACATCAAAATGGGGTGTGGAGAAGCTAAGACAAAGCCATAAAATACGACCCAGTTTTAGTAAATCTTAGTCACAGCAAATGAAGTTGAGGGTAAAACCAGTCCCGCAGGAGTCCCCTACAAAGGAGTTCGATTCTGAAGGAGGATGTGGCAGACAGGGACGCACAGACTGTGCCAGCTGAACAGCACAGATTATCCCCTTCTAGTGAAGCAGAGAAAGCTGAAGGGCATCAGTCCTGCCTCCTCTTCCTCCCTGATTTTGGAAAATTTTCTCACCAGTACTTTGCGTATATAGCCTATAATGGTCATTGACCCTTCCCCAAGCCAGTAAGCAAGAAATGTTCCCCACAACACTTTCTTATCCACATATATGTGCAAAGACAGGTCACACTCTAACAGATGCCATGAAGGCTGTGAGATGATAAGTGATCTATATGATTTGAGATCGTGATATGATCTCTGAGGCCAAGGGCAAATCAAAGACCAGGGACAGAACAGGGAGAGGTAATTGTGCTGACTGTATCAAATGTTTCCAAACTCTACAATAAACCGTGCTGTCCTCATGCTGCAGAGAAGCCTGCTAGAACCTAATACTGCTGGAAAATTCAAGGTCAGTTTACTCTAGTAAAAATATTGTCATGTAATGTTGGCAAGGTCAGTGTCAGCTTGGATTACCTGCCATGCAAGTGCCAGTCATGCATGTTCTGCTTGCCTTGGGCTAGTCTAAATCGTGCTCTAACTTTTCAAAGATGTTTATGCCTACATCCTCACTGGCTGACATGGGGCAGCCATAAAGCAGATTTCATTGCATAGCAGCTGATTTTAGTAGCTGGAGCATCAAATCCCTTTCATCATAAAATCTTTTTGCTCCTTTTGTAAAGCACATACAGCTTGTCTTCACACTCTAATCCAGTCATACAACAGTGTGCTTCTTCACACTGAAAACATGCAGTGAAAACTATCTCAGAGCTGAATAACCAATTCCCCTACAAATGATGGCTCTCACTCCCTACTCTCCCCCAGCATGTGCTTCTGGAAGTTGTCGGGTTGTTTCTTCTCAGTGTGTGGAAGTTAAAGCACACATGGAAAGAAATGGATTCTTTATTTGGCATATTCTTTCTGGGCTTCTCTCCTGCTGCAGGACTGCCGTAATGAACTGCTGTCTCTAGCAATCATCTTTTCTGCCTGCCCACTGCCCACCTTCCCCCGGCGATGCCCTAGGGCTCTGTAGCACACAGCTAACAAAGCCGGGTTCCAAAACCTGCCCTGCTTACCAGGGCTTCACAGCCCTCCTTCCTTAACCCTTTTCATCCAGTGGACATCACCACACAGAATCCATCCCACTCCAAAACCTGAGCAAGAACACCAGCAAAAGCTGGAAATCTCATATGAAGCATGCCCTACATATGCTTTATATTCTTTTTGGTTTTTCCAGGACCTTGCTCAGTTCCTTGGAATTACTCAGGAGTTATTTTCAAGGTCAATATGTTTTTGCCATTATCATTTTTGTGGCTTAGACAGTTTGCCTAACACACGATGATGTCTCAACCTCCGCAGAGCCCGGGGAGGGGCTGGGAGGGGGAACAGGGACAGGGATGCTGCAGCTTCAGTACGGGGTGGGAATCATCGCCAGGAACCAGGCTGGAAGTGAGGAAATGGTCTGCAGCAATGGGCTGGGGGCATTCTGGAAGCTGAGTCTATCAGGCACTTGTCACCAGTGTCTGATGTGTAATATAAGCAATTGTGCGGATTTTTATTGGGAACACACCGAAACAGTCAAGCTCAACATCTATACCGACTGAATATCAAGAGGGGTGATACATCTGTTACAACCTGGGCCAAAATTGGCACTGCATCTGAAATAGCACATACTTTCAAGTAGTCACAACATTTTAAGGAAACCAAACCAGGTCAGTTTTGAATCGGTAACCTACGCAAAAAGCTCTTTTTCTTCTTGTTACCAGAGTAATCTTGGCCCCTACGATCACTTCTGAAGTCCACTGATTTTATAAAAAGGTTTTGTAGAAATCAGATTTATGTTATTGCACATTCTAAAATCAACTGCTGTGCAATGTAACGTACATAATAACGGTGTCCACATTTTATACCCATTTTATGAACCATATTCTTTATTCTTTTATTTTACAGGAAAAAAAAACTGGCAACTGTCAGACAGTGAGGGATTTATTGCTATTGCTCCCTTTGTCTAGAGAGAAAATGCAGTGTGATGTGGCATTGGTTTTGTAGTGATCTTCCTTGTAGATCACCATAAAGAACATCTTTTTATTTTGTTCCATCTCAGGCAAAGGTTATAACCTCTTCCAGGTTATGTTTATCTTAATACTAACAAATGACCTCTTTTTTTTTTTCATCTTTAGTAATACGGAATTACCATCATTTGAAAGAACTGTTTAGATTCCTTGACCAGAAGAGGCGTTTAACTATGTCGTGTGTGATGTATGGTGCATTTAATTGCTCTGTGCAGCTATTCAAAAAGCATTCAGAAGTAATCATTTAGCATTAATATCCTGGGGCAATTCAAGGTCACAGTACATTAAAAACTAATTCAGAATAGTTCTAGAATACATTTTTCATATACAGAGATACATAATTCTTTTATAATAAAAGTGACAATGGCATTGCAACATGATGGGGGGACAGGGATATTCTAAATATCTGCTACTAGTCTTATTATAAAAGCAGAAAGACACCTTTTCACCATCACTCAACAACTATTAATTTCCAATAAACTCAACAAATCCAGATAAGTGGTGATGAACAAATACGTTTACAAGAAAAAACATAAAAGCTTGATTTAGAAGTATTTTTAACTAAGAGTATCTGATTTCTTTTTTGTTATTCTTCCTAAAAGTCAAACTTCTGGACAATTTTTTAGGGACAGATCGGCCTCAAACAATTCTAACATGTCCACTGCTAATTACACATGTGGTACTCCTGTGCAGAAAATCAAAATAAAACTATTCTTTCCTTAAAATAATTGATTTTAGATTATGGAAAAGAGGAAGAAAATGTAAGGGACAACATTGCCCTTTAGGAGTCGTGGGTTGAGTCCTCAGAGTCCGGAGGACACAGCAGTCACCCTCGTGTCTTGGGGAGAGGAAATTCCCTTCAGTTGAAAGTGCACAGCACAGAAATCACAAATATCAAAGACACAGACTGCACGCATCACAACACGATTAGGTGTAAAATTATTCATAGCCATCCTTGTCGCACTCACGCTGTTACCCACACACTGTACAAGAGACATGTTGACAACCTACAAACCAGATCTCATAATAGAAGGAGAAAACAAACAAACAATTAAAAAGAAAGTTATATTCTTCACAACGTTACCCGATGATAGCCATTTTCTGCTGCCTTAGAATGCCCTTAGCACCCAGACGAGAAGCCACTCAGACTGCGCAGCTTTGGGGAAAATTAATCAGGCATATTCTTTTGATGCAACAAGATCTCAACTTGGGAGGAAGAAACTGCACGGAGTTCAGGTACAGAACAACCCCCTTCCGCATGGGTTGCGTGAGCCTTCCCTCATACTGGGAGGCTGCAACTGGTGCTGGAAGCTGGAACTGGAAACTAACCAGATCAAAGCTACGTCACACGGGTCTGTACCAGCTGCAGTCACAGTTCACACACCTGCTCTCCCGCACAGATATAAAACTTGAACTGAGGACCAGCACTTTTTAGCTCTGAGGATGACAGCGGATGAAACACAATATATAAGGATCAAGAAGTGAGTATTGGACACCCGCTGGTGCACACTGAATTAAAGCACAGGCAAACGCAGAGGCTGCCAGAGCTGCCTTGGTCAGACATCAGATTTTTCTCTTTCTGTTAAAAAGGAGAAGAAAAAGGTTGGTTGCAAAGGAAATTGTGAACAGAAACACTGGTGTAGGCAAGAGCTCAAGAGTGAAGTGCTGCAACCCATCACATGCTACTTTCTCACTCCTTTCTTCCATTTTTATATAACCACTGAAGTTTCTAATAAAGTAGGCACTTAAATCATTAGTATCTGAACATAACATCCACTGATGAGCAGGCAGGCTGTGCCCTCAGCATCAGCGTTACTGACATCAGCTGCATCAGGGTGCACCTGTTTCATATTTTTAAGGCTTTCCCTTACTTTTATTTCTTTTTAATAAAAGGTCTATTTCTAAAGAATCAAAATGACACCCTCAAAACAGTCACAAGCCTGAAGGAAACCGTCTACCGGATAGTGCAGTGGCTTGGATAAGGCTCCTAAATGGTGGATATGATGGGAAAGTACTAGCTTTTTATAAATCATCTCACATAGCAACCTGATAATCATTTTTCCATTAGATACATTAGATCAAAATGAATATTTTAAGGTAGATATCATGGGAAAATGCTGAACATAAGAATTCCTGGCACATCTAAAGCAGCAACTCCTCTTTAGAAAAAAAGAAAATTTAAAAAAAAGTGTGCTATTTGGAAATTCTTGCTAGGATGGCAGAAACAGTTTGAGGCCAGCTAAGGTACCTCAGATGTAATAACAAATATGTTAATATACCCAAACTAAGAAGTTTCTTTGCAGAAACAAGGGGTCCAATAATAACTCTATAGTCAAAATGCCATTATTCCAGCCCCAAGCCATCACTTAAAGATCTCTATCTTGTACAGACCTCTGTTCTACTTTGGTCTTTCTCGTTCACCATCCTACAATGCCCTTCTTTCACGTAGGGCACAACACCCTCACAAGTACTTCACAAGCAAAGTCCATCAGTAGCGAAAGGAGCTGTGAAAGTAGTGAGTTGTGTGAGCATGTGGAAGAATATCCTAAAATCATCCTGAAAATATTTGCAAGCAACACCTCTCAGAAGTTTATTTTTAAAATACCAGCATCTATCATGCTAGGCATTAGCACGGGAAACTGTTCTGTGACAACTTTTAGGATACTGCATTTTTCTTTAGGATCTTGATATTTCTCTAGAGGCAAACATTAGTCTTTGTATATCACTATCCAAAATTCTTTTAATAAAAGTTTATATAAGACTAAGAAAATGATTTCATGAAAATATTATTTTTTAAATTCTGTGACTTTTTGAATTTCAAATGATAAATCAGTTTTTTGAGAAATTAAAGAAATTGGAACTTGGCTGTCAGTTTAAAACAAATATATTTCAGTAACAAAATTCCACTTTCTTTAGATTTTGATTCAGTATTAATTTAGAAGTTTTTAAAAATAAAAATGTTGATAAACTTTAAACTGATATATTTCAACAGTAAACATTTCATGTAAAATTTATCTGTGCATTGATAATGTTATTGTGATCAAGGATATGTTTTTATTTTATTGCTCTCAACTCTTGGATGTACTGTCTGATATAGTGCACAGTAAAGGTGAAAGCAGGGGACTATTAACATCTCTTTAATGATTCACGTTCTTTTTGAGCATCTTCAAGCATGCTAAAGCTGTTTGTCACCAAAAACTCAGATTCTTTGTCCCTAAGAGCTGATACCTGAATTTAAAACAAAACTGAAAAGCCTGAGAAAAAATTGGACATGAAGGGCAATCAGGATAACAGTTAAAATCACAATGACACATAGGCAGATGTTTATGTTTTGACTTAACTTCACTGTCTAGATGACCATTCTTAAACAGCTTAGCAGTCCAGATAAACACCTGCATAAGTATTTGCAGGTTTTTTCTATCAGTGAAATATTGAAACAGGCTTCAAATTAAGTATATACACAAATACTCTGCTGTTTTGAGAACTTCTTAGGCATGCCTAATGCAGGCCTGTTATTGCCTACTGTGCCACCACTGTTAAAGTGCACAAAGAGACCTTGTGCCCACAAAAAGAGCATTCACGCATGATTTGCTTGCTTGTAAACAGACTAACAAACATTTCTAAAGGACCGTTTATTTTTACTTTATTGATTTTCACTACAAAATGAGAGGAAGGTCAGAAAGCCATCACTGTGGCATCAAGTAAAAACTGAAAATGCCAAACAAATCAGTACACGGAGTCACAAAATCTGGTCGCACAAGGTAAGGAGTGAGGCTTCAAACAGACCTCAGTCCAGCCAGAGCTCACAGTGGCTTGACTGAGAACCTGACAAATCTCTGCATTCCCACTTCTTGCCAATGCATCTGGTATTATCATGGTGAATTCACTCTCTTGGTCTTTTTCCGTAGTCTGCCACCACATTTCTTTTGTCCCAAGTCCCTGAAGTACATGGGAGCTGACTGTCTCCTGGCTCGGAAAGTGAAGGTTGCAGCGTCTTAGAACAAGCCCAGCTACTGGGATTTCTCCATCCCTCTGTGTCACAAAAGTAGCTTCAAGGCATGGAGCACTGGGCCAAGATCTGTCTGGTTTATCCTTGGGTTCCCCATGCCTGAGTCCATGCAAAACTTTCTTTCTAGCTAACAGTTCTGCAAAGTCCACTAGCACTCCCAGCCATGAGGGAGTATTGTTTTCCTCACCCTGATGAGGTTCAGTGATGCTTTCAGCTATTTGTGGGAACACCACTGGATGCTAAGGAACAAATATGATACAGTACAATGAAAAGTCCTCTTTTCTGTTTCATAGTCTCATTAGCAGAATAGATTTATACTTTAAATTCTAGACATTTAAAAATCCAGATCTGAAGAAAACAAATGGAGATTTCGCATGGTACCCACTGCAGACATCCTATGGGCAAAATAATTTTTGAAACATCTTATAACTCTGTGACATGAAGGACCCATTCAGAAAATCAATAAAATAAAAGATCTTTAGAGAAAGAAAGGAGATGATGTTTCAAAATTAGCCCTATTCATTCTGTCATAGGAACATTTTTAATATGCTTTACAAGTTTTGCACCCAACATTTGATATTCCGTTCAGGCAGTCTGTTCCCAGAAAACTCTACGCAGATAGCACAGTGACCTTTTGCAGCCCAAAGGCAATGAATTCAAACCCTGTTGTCTGCAGCTGGTGTTGCCACAGAGGACAAAATAGATAGGAAAAGCTTGGCTATACGGCAATTTTCTTTGCATGTACTCTCTGCTTTGCAGGGACTGCAGGCTCCTGCCTTCAAGGGTTTGTAGTTCCTTACCGGACCTTTTCCAACAGGTGACCTGGAGTGGACAGGGCAGGATGGAGTGGAGATGGAACAGGCACAGAGCTGGGTGCCACTGGCACATCAGCAGCATGGGGATGGAACATCCCCCTCTTCCCCTCGCCAGGTACTACCTGGGGGCTAAATAAGGACCCCCCTTCCCTGCCTTGCCAAGCCAACCCACCCCAGCTGCTGTGCAGGTCTACAGGCTGAGCAAGGGGACGAAGCAGAGGACAAGGGGAAGAAGGACAGATCACCTCGGAAGGATCATGCAGTGCCTCGAGTACATGTACGGGTAATTTTAATCTTCTTAATTTAATTACTTTGGTCCCTGGGAATAAATCATTTCAGTGGGGTCCTGGTTTAACCAGAAACTGAACCCACAAGGCTGGGGGTGACAGACTATACAATAATTTGCTGCACCTTCGAACCCCCCAGCTATATCTTGCGAGAGGAAGAGATAAAATTTCATGTGTTAAAAAGCACACGCAGGAATTATATCACAAAGGAGAGATCAGAACAGCAAACTTAATGACTTAATATTGTACAATATAAAATCATTCCAGTTGAATAACTTTTAATTTATTATAATACATAGATGCCAATTATGCCTGATTTATTAAGAGAAGTTCAGCAGTGCCAAGGCCCTGTGTTTGAGTGGTTGCCATGGTACCCAGCTTTTACAAGGACATCTTAAGGATCATTAAAGTGTCAAGGTGATAAGTCTGACACTCAGTGGTTTTAATGATGGATGATAATAATGTTACCTCTTCACATCACGAAACACCTAGGATTCAAGTTAGGAGGTATAAATTTTAAGCATTTTTTATTTTAGATATTTTTTTAAAGAGGCCAGCTGAAGCTGACATGAAATAATATTAAACCAAACTACACTCTGCTCCCTTTGGTGTAAATTCCTTAACCTCAGTTTTTTTAGTCATTTCAGGTTGCCACCATTCCTCATAGTGGCTCGACCTGCTTTTATCAGATCTTGCAGGTTTACCCCTAACCAGGGACTCCTGGGCAGCGCAGGAAACAGTTTCTGGGATGAACACTGCCAGTCCAGCTCCCAGCAAGTGTTAGAGAATATTTGATGGTAAGAAGGAAATTGAAAAAAAAGGAGAATCTCTGCTGTGTACTGTGAAAAAACCTGATGGCAATATGCTCTGCATCTAAGCATCTAAGCTCTACCCCAGCTGTCAAGCACAACCAATTCATTTCACATTGGACACAGAACAACCTTAGGCTGGTAATGACTTTCACTGACTTGCATAGACTAATTCAAGCCCATAACTCGAATACAAAAGGTTCTGGAGGCCTCAGTACATCCCTGGGCCTTAAAGATGCACACACAGGAACCATCAAAACACATTATTTTAGGTGTTCATTCCTGTTCTGGTGCAAGAGGACATCCTGCAACAGAGCGGCCGCGGAGGAAGGAGGGCTCAGAGGTGCAGCTCTCTTGCTGCCGCACACAGCCCTCCACCACCTCCCTAACAGCAGCAGCTACCACGCAGGCTGCTTTTGTCTGAAAACACAATATCCTCGTGCTTTTCTATTTCAGCCTTCCAGAAATATTACCCACATAACACCTTCTCTGGAAAACAATAGTTAAGTCACTGTCCCTCACCTTGCAAGCCGTAAAGCGGTGGGAATGTGTATCTCCCTTCAGTGTGATGACAATGCCATCAGACTGATGATTCCCAGGATACCACTGCCATTTTCAACCCCTGGTTCTGCACAGAGCTACACACAGCAGCATTTTCTTGGAGCAATTTACCAGTTTATCCTCACTATGGATTAGAGTCTGACTTCACAATCTCTTTTTAAGAGAAGATTTATTCCACTGTCATTGTTTTCAACCTGCCCATTGGGCTGGTGTAAATAAAAGACAGGGGATTACAGATCTAAACCCTAAATTTACCACCAGCAGCCGGCACTCGTGCCTACTAAACTGCACTTCATTGCCAAGCATCGCTATGCCAGGTATTCCATGTCTAGTGTAAACACATTTGACAAGCATAATCACAGTTTAGCTCTAGTATCTTCTAGTAAAGCTATCTTACTGACATGAGAATAATAGTCTAGGACAAGTACATAATGTTTTCCCATCATTCTAAACAATTCTGTGCATACTTTGCTCCAGGAGAACAATTTTTCCTGTGCCAACATGGACTCTCTTGCTTGACTTGGCCTGCATTTTTGGCATAGGTTTTAAGCCTTGACAACTTCCTCAGTGTTGCTAATCATTTGGGACAAGTACTGGCCCTTCCTTGGATCTTTCAGTCCCTGAATAACTTCTGTGTATTCATGCAAATATATTTTTCAGTACCATTTTAGGGAGTGACATCCTGGCATTCTAGACCTACAGGTTCCTCAACTTGTGAAATGGGAGTCTGGAACATAGGATCTCGACCTCCCTGCGCTCGTGGCCTTTGCTTTGTCCTGGTTTCGGCTGGGATGGAGTCAATTTTCTTCCTACCAGCTGGTACAGTGCTGTGTTTTAGATTTAGTATGAGAATAATATTGATAGCACACTGATGCTTTAGTAGTTGCTAAATAGTTCTTACTTGAAGTCAGGGACTTTTCAGTTTCCCGTGCCCTGCCAGTGAGGAGGTGCACAAGGAGCTGGGAGGGAGCTTAACCAGGACAGCTGACCCCAACCATCCAAAGGGATATTCCATACCATAGAGCGTCATGTCCAGTATATAAACTGGGGGGAGCTGGCCGGGAGGGGCTGATCACTGCTTAGGGACAGGCTGGGCATTGGTCAGCGGGTGGTGAGCGATTGCATTGTGCATCACTGGGGTGTTTTTCTTGGGTTTTATTAATCTCTCTCTCTTT
>NW_009635077.1:48513-50271 GCF_000690535.1 Cariama cristata | reverse complement strand
GACTAACTGGCAAAGGGGTGAAAAATTCACCTGTTTGAGATTTGCAGCACCTACGGGAAGTCTTCAGCTGACGTGACTAAGGACAGCAGTTAGTGGCATGGCATGCCATTTGCTAATCCAACACCAGCAGTACGTCGGTGGCTCTGAGGCACTGTACTTACTTGCCGGTGAGCTTTTGATCAAAGGTATTTTGGAAATGAGTGCTGTCTTCAATTACTTCTGCTTTCTAACTGCTTAGAAGAAGGTTGTGTAGGGCAGACAGCAACCAGAAATCTGAAGAGCAAACATTCGTCGGTGGCACAGGAGTGTGCTGTGCCGAAGGCGACTGGCTAACATGTGCACAAACCCACAACTCTAAGAATTACTTTGTGTATATTTTTAGTTTAAAATTTGGAAAGCTTCAGTCTTATTTCTATCCAAAGAGATTCGGTTGTGTGCCTGGGCGTGCATGCATCCGCGGCAGGGAGTAATTCTCACTATGTATGCATTTTTTAGGGAGAGGTGGGTTCTATTTTGGATTAAAGAAAACAAAAGAATAAACAAAAGTAAACTTACGGAAGACTAAAGGATGGCTTTTAACAGAGGAAATGTATGCAGGAGGATTATGCACACAGGCAAATGACAGCAGTTAGAATTTAAAGAAAAAAAAATCCTGAACAGCTGTTCAGAAGATGGTTTTGAAGTAAAAGACAAAAATCAACAGCAAAAAAACCCTGTGAGTTTTGATAAGGAGAAAAATGGAGTGAGTGGAAACAGATGCAGGAGGTTTTCCTCTATAGAATAATGGTGGGAATTAGGACAAGAGTGTGTTAATCCACTGGTGAACCAGAAGACAGGAATTTGGAAAATGGACAGAAGAGCGCACAAAAGTGACCTGGAGTAACTGATTGGTGCTGCTTAATATTCATCTAATTCCTCTGACATTAGCCTGGATTTGGCTTGGTTACGTAAGTGCATGCCTATAAGTCAGCCTTTACATCTGATAGAATATTGCTTTGAAATGCTCTGAAAACTCCCTGCAGAATGCCGGGAGCTTCTCCACACCAACTTTTTGCTGCTATTCTGATGAGGTTGTCTTTTCTTCGGAAAAGTGTCTCTCTGACACGTACCCCGCTTATCACAGTGGCTCAGCACTGACAGCATCGGGCACCGGTGAGAAATAGGGGCTTGCTGTAACAACAGCCTAGCGCTCTGCCTTTTTCCCCTCTAGAAAAGCAGTTCATCATTTCAGAAGTCTGATTGTAGCAGTGCATGTGATTGTAGAGACATCTTAAGTACGGCAGGCGGTTTAAAGATGCCTGTAAGCAGCAAAGAAGGAATACAGATGGGGTGCTTGAATTACACTTGCAGCTGCTGTGTAGAGCTCACGGTTATCCCTCGCTGTGCCAGTGGCACCAGTCAGAGACTGGTGTTGAATAAACCTTACAAACCCCTAAAAACCGCAATACTCTCGGTACTTGCTCTAGATGTAGCATAGTTTGAGGAGACTCAGCCCCCCGGAGCTGGGATAACAGTAGCCCTGGGGAGGGCAGAATGGGATTAGAAGAAGAAAGGGGAAAGAGAAGAGCCAGGCTGCGGCAGTAAGCAAAGCCGAAACAGAACTCACTCTGGTGCGGCGATACCGTGGTCCCTTCCTCAGTGCCCAGGAGTCCCTCCGAGTGCCGGCCTCGGTGGAAAAGGCTCATATATACTGTCGATTAATATGCAAACCACTCCCCATGACAAGTATGCCATCATGACTTTCTCTTCCCCCCCCCC
>NW_009635077.1:22362-48503 GCF_000690535.1 Cariama cristata | reverse complement strand
ACAAATGCATCATTCCCTCGGATAACAAACCAGCTTTGTGACTTTTTGGACTAGGACAGCAAATGGGGTACTGGAGTTTTTCAACTTGTGTTCAAGGGCAAGAAATACCTTAAAATGCCGTTTAAAAAAAAGATAATAATAAAAAAAGTAGACACTGGGGAGCTGAGTCAGATGATGGGTATTTTTTTCAAATGTAAAAAGTGTGGAGCAAGCCAAGAGACGCCTGCCTTACATTATTTCTAACTAATGTGAAGCCCTACAGTATCTGATCTAATTATAGAACAATGCCTTAAATAGCTGCAATCTCATTAAAACAGAGGAGTCAGAAATAAAAACAATGAAAAAAAAATTATAACTTCCAAGCCTTTGTCATAAGGAACAAAGTGACTTAAGATTATTTTTTTTTTTGCCGTTATCAGTGAAGAAGGGGAAAGAGGATTCAAGCAAACTCTGTCCATGAGTAATGCACATTAGTATTCAGAGCTCTGCGGTGTTACTGCTGCTTATCTGTCATGGACGTTGTGCTTTTTTGTTTGTTTTTTTTCTTTTTCCTATTCATTTGTACTTTGACCTTAACGAAGTCCATTCAACATTGCTGTACTTTGCTTCCCTCTCTGTGTGCGACCAGAACGCAGCGGCGTTGGAGCAAAGCTTTCGGGGGCTAAAGAGAGAGGTCTGCCGTGCACCGCACAAATCCGCTCTGAGGCCTCGTTGACTTTGTACAAATGAAGGGCTGTGGGCGATCTTTGCAGGTGCGGAGAGCAGCGCTAACCAAAGCGCTCTCCCCTGGGACGAGGAGGTGCCAGATCCTTGTAGCTCGCCCCGTTCATCATTTGCCGCAGGTCAACTCATTGCCACTCAACACATGTTTTTTTTCCCTAGCGTCAGCAGCTGAGTTTTCAACTATCAGCAACCTTTACAGCTAAGTTAAAGTTTACAAAAAAAAAAAAACCACCCCACCCAAAGCGTCTTGTAGTCAGGACTGGTGTAATCTGAGTTTTGAGCCAAATTGCTGAGGCTTACCTAAATGGTGGCACTTCCTTGCTTTTGGACTTGCCTCGGCTGCAGATTTATGCTTTAACATCCCTTTTTTTCCAGCGTGTGAATGCAGGGGTGGTGGTTTTGAGTACGTCTCAAAAAGAGAAGTTTAAAGTGGTTTAACTAAAACTGTATTTCACCGGTTTGTAATTGTTGATTGTACATAAAGCAGCCTCTGTGGGGGATGACCGTTCCTTCAGTTGCAGAGAAGCAGCTGAGATTTTTTTTCCTCATTTCAGTAGCAGAAAGCTGAAGCAATATTTAGAGTTCTTTAAAACTTTGCTCTTGGAGACAAGTAGATGGAATATGAAACAAACTTATATTTCAAATATTTGCAAGATTTTGAGCCACGAAAAAGTTGATTTTAAGTTGGAGGAGAGAGTGGAACACGGCGGTATGTGTGGGATCTCGGTCTCAGCCTTCTCAGAGGGAAGCAGGAGGTTTTCTCCTGGAATTGTTTTCAACAGACAGCAGTTTACTCTTCCCTTGGCAAGGTCAGCAGTGACAATGCATGGCAAAGCATTAGTAAGAGCATTGGTAACCTAACTCTTACTTGAGATGTGAGGTGGTTAATGAGTTAAAACCGTACGTTGGCTCCAAGAGTTCCCTTCGAGTTGGTATGAAACACAAGCACTTCTTTGCACTACAGTTGTACCTCAAATGACTGACACGTATGAACAATCCAGTTCCTGCGCTTCCTAAAACGGGAAGTGATTTGTGCCTGCGAGTTTACAATAATGAAGTTAGTGATGTTCTGAACCGATTCAACCTCAGCTCCCTCTGTTGATGATTTACAGATTAGGCTCTTCGTCTAAAGTGTCTTTCGCTTCTGTCCAACTTCTGGAAGCTTTAGGGCTGGGAGAACAAACCGGTGACGATCATGGGGTTATTAAAAGAAGCGTGTGTAAAACCTGGATGGAGAGACGTCCGTTCAGGTCAGACACCTTCCCCTCGGACTGCGGCAGAGGCATTTTTGTGGGAGGATCTGCAGCAAGACGCTCTGTGACTCAGAGGTTTGCATTTTGACGATTTGCCCTTTGGCCATGGAGCAACACCCAGTTTTCTTGCGGCCAGGCGAGCCCCGTGGACAGGACCTTTTCTGTGCCTTTTATGCAGGGACGCGAAGACGTGAACCAAACGACACGTTTTCTTTCATGGTCAGCACAGAGGCTCTCGTCTCAGCTTGAAAGCCCTAGACAAATGCAGAGGCAGTCATATGGATTAAAATTAAATCCAAGATTGAGTTTGGCAGATGTCCCTCTCGGAGCATCCACAGGCTATTAGGGGATCAGTACGCTGCAGGGCAGATCTCTCGCCCCGTGGATCCCGAAGCGTTGCGGGAGCACTCCGGCTATTAACTCACGGCCAGTCCTTCCCCACCTCTTCTTTCCCAGTTGCTGCTCCACCCTGCACCCCAGAGTTAACAGTTAAATAGAAAATTTGAAACGAGACACAGCATCTCATGCTTTTCCCCATGTTTTATTGTAAGTCTCTTCGGTGAGACAGCTTGCTTACTGTGTGTGTCAGTAGAAGCATCTCCAGCAGAAGCGTTTCCCGACGGCTCGCTTTGGGAATGGTAAGGGTCCCGCTCCCCCTGAGCTGAAACGGGAGTACGTACGTGACCACGCTGGAGGTTTTTCTCTGCTGGAAGGGAAATCCCAGCCAGGTTTTTATGGTGAGCCAACTTTCGCCCTGCACAAGACATGGCCATCTTACCTAGACTGGTAACCGGCAGTGGGTGCATCTGCTTGTGTGTCCAGGAGAATAAATTCACTCAAGCCAGAGGTTTCACTGTAAATTTAGATACAGCTGTCATAGACTCTTTCTCAGCAATTTCCTCACCCCATCCCTGCCTTTTTTATTTATTTTTTTTTTAAATTACAGTGTTATGCTGCTCTTACAGACTTGAGCACATGAACATTTAGTGTAAGATATAGGGAGTAAATAACAATACCTTTCATAATTTTTAAGCCCCTTAATGAGGGATAGTAGGCCTGTATTTCAAAACCTGAAAATGCCGCAAAGGCACTTAACCTTTTAAGTTTGTATGTAACAGAACTCAGCAACTTGCTTTCTCTTTCAGCAAGCAGTAAATTCAACCAGAGAAATACAGCTTCAGACAGACTTAATGTTTGGCAAACACAACTTCGGTTTACAAACAGTTTTGCTGAAAGTAGTGCTGTGGGGGGATTGAAAATACTAGGTACTTATTTTTTGAAAAGTTGATATGTTTAAATTTTTTATTGTGAATTAATGTTCTCGTTGTGGTTTTTTCTAATTTGAAATATAACTATAAAAAAAGGGTCAGTGTACTTTAAAAACACCACCTGTATGAATATAAGCACATTCTAACATTTACAGCTTGCTTTACTCACACCTATTGCATCGCTTTGTTTATGATATTTTGTAAAAATTATACGGAAGGGTCATGATTGCATTTGAAAGAAATTATCCATTCTTAATCGAATGTCCTTGCAGTGTTACTGCAGCTCTAGTAAAAGGCAATGTTTAATGATCAATGAGATCATTAAACGAGCGATAATGGGATTTGCCTTTGAAGCAGAGCGGCTTAGAGAAGTAATCAACGACAGAGAAGCCTGCACTGGGGTTTGGGGTTTACCCGGTAACTGTTTTCCCTCTGCCCCTGGCAGCAGGGAGCTTTTGTGCATGGAAGAGTGAAAAGCATCAGCTGAAAGGTTTGTCTCCCAGTTGCTACATGGAGAGCAAAAGCAGTAAAAAGCAGCCCCTTAGACACAGCTCTTCATGGTCAGAAGTGGTCTCTTGGCTTTATTCATAAGAAGTAGGAAAGTTTGGGGGTTCAGGAGGTTGTATGTGAAAGACCCCGATCCAAAGCCATGGCGCTGCCTTAAGGACCTGTGCTAACTTCAGCGGGCTCTCGTCTCTGGTGCTGGGCTTGCACTTGAGAATTTGGGCAGGACCATAATGGCTCATTCCGTTGAAGCGTTTGAAATTATTTTTTCTAGTGCATTTGCTTCAGCATTTCCTGTAAGTAAGGCTCAGTCCTGAGTTATCTGGCAGACTATTTGCTTTCTTTATCTTGGCACTCTTATTTATGACAAACTGGCCAAGGTAAGGAAAACCCAGTTACTCTGTGGGATGCATTTATCCTAATTCCCTCTTCAGCTTAGCGGAGGAGCAATGAAACTCTTCCCAACTCCTAGGGAGTGACATGCATACACGACATTCAAGCACAGATTCTTGATGAATAGCCAGAGGATCCATCTGTCCCGAAGGTGCAGTTCAGCATAGAGACACGGAGTGGAGGTCCTTGGTACGTCAGCTGACGGCTGACCCCTACCCCTTTGCGGTCTCTCTATACTGATGCCTTGTTTCCCACTACATCCTGCAGAAAATTCCCTCATGGAATTCAAAAAGCCCACACAGCCAAGTCAGGGCCAGTCAGCTGCTTTCCTCATTTCAATTAATGCTTTGTTATCCCTTTGTAAAAAGGAAGTAAGGGTTAAGAAATAAGTATCTGTGTACAAATTGCCGAAGAGAAGAGAGCTTTGTTCCTCATTTTGCGTATGTGGTCAAAGTATCAATGAAAATTGGAGATGCTGTCTATGTTTGGATAGTTAAATCACGAGGTTTTGTCCCCTTGTGGACCCTTGCGATTGTATCTTATTGCATGAATGACTACGTAAAGGAGTCAGATGGGTTTTATGAGTAAGAGAATAATCTGTGATTCACAGAAGTAGGCCAATGCAATTAGTGAAATGTTAAGCCTCGTAATGTAATGTAACATGTGCTGCCTGCCTGATTCCTTCCACATCGGTTTCAGCAGGGATAACATTGCACAAATGTATTACCTAACAAGGAAATATTGAAAGCTTTTAAAGAGAAACCTTCTTAAAAGCATTAAGCTGCTTCATCTCATGAAGAAGTACAGGGTGGTCCCACTAGGAAGCCCCTGAGGAGTGCCGGGCAGGGAGGGCACACTCCCTCTTTACAGACAGGCACTGGAAGGCTGAAGGAAGAGAGATCCCTCACTTCAGCCTTGTGAAATGTGAGAGTTCCCCCCCCCCAATAATCTCTCCACGCCATCCTTTGTGATTCAACAAAATGAATCATTCGATATCACAATCATTTTTCAAGGAAACTGAAGTGGATTAAGTAGAACAGGTTTAAAAACTTTGTGGTTTTTTTGGTTTTGGGTGCATTTAGAGTTTTTTTGGTTGATTGTGTTTTTCTTTTTTTTTTTTCTGTTCCAGATTATTACCGTAGGAGAAGTTTTCTGTTCCTGGAAGTACATGGGGGCAAGCTGGTGAAGGATCAATGTCTAAGCCTTAGTTTTGCAACCACACAAGAGAGCCGTCGGTGCCTTGTGAAGCGCGTAAGTGACGTACTTCATCCTGCCTGAAAACCAGAATTTTGCTTTTAAGGGAGCGAGGCGTTCCCCCATGGCTCCAGCAGTGACTTCCCAGCAGCAACTGCTCTAATGGCGATAGAAACCAGTACTGGTAAATCCAACACAAATGCACTAGGGGAATATCTGCATTTGTTTCTGTGATTCTGTAACTCACCCAGTTCCATAGCTAGCCTACGTCTAAAGCTCAGTGTGTCCCCAGCGTATTGGTATGCTGAAGGAGGTTAGAGGAAGTATATGTATAATATTTGTAAGAAAATCCTATTGAAAATACTAAGTGAGAAATGAACTTGTTTAGGTCTTTGATTAATGGTTAATCTTGAGGAAGAATTCACAGCAGGGGACGGAGGCCGTTCTTGGAAGCGACTGCAGAGACAGGAGGAAGAAATGGTGAATCTCTCTCTCTGCGCACCAGAAACAAAGTTGAACTCAAAACCCAGGGAAGCTTTGAGCGTGGAAGTCAACAGAAAATTAACAGAAGTAAACAGAAAATTGTCTTGGATTTGTGAGCAATGAAATAATCCATTTATTCTTTTGTACTTAAAGAGAAAGGAACTCTGCGCGTTCTGCTTCTCAAAGACCATGCCAAAATAAAAATAATCTCATATTTGGATTACTGGCTCTTCTCCTTCCTCCCTGAATCAAGCAAGAGTCTGAGGTGCTTAAACAGAAGTTACTGAGGTGTTCTTTGTCTGAATTTATACTGGGTCTGGAAAAAGCCAAGTAAGTAGGTAGGTAAAAGGGGTTTACCCACCTCTCTTCTTTGCCCCGTTCCTTTGGCTGATGGTTTCTGAAGCTGCAGACGGACAGCTCTTGCCCCAGCACAGCTCCATCTCGTAGCGTCTGTGCTCCCGATGGGCTGGATGGAAAACCGCAGGTAACCACGTGCGGTAGGCAGCTGCATTCCTAATTGGCCCGTAGAAAGCAAAGAAGCACAAAGCTAGGTGCGTAGACCTAGAGGCCATTTCTAAACCCAGCCATAAATATTGTTCTGCTTTACTTCTGTCTTGTCTGCAGTTGTTGAGGGCCAGAGGTTAAATATATCAAGGCAGGGTCTTTTGTTTTGTGGCTTAAAGTGCAGCAGAAGGGGAAGGGAGCTAGTATTTGCTTGATGTTAAACAGGTGTAAACTGCAAAACTAATGAAAAATTAACAAACACGAGGCATGATTAGAATGAGAATCAGTTGGGGAAAAGCTCTGCTGGGAGAGCAACAGGGGTTGCCTTTGGTTTCAGACTCTGTTCTCGCAGCTCTGGAGGGATGACTGCCCTTTTCCTTTTTCTCAGGTGCCAGAGAACATAAAATAGCCCTGCCAGCGCGGTGCACGGAAGGACGATCTGGGTCAAAATGCAGTTTCCAATAGTAGTTGTGCTCTGTGTTCCCACTCTGATAACCAGACGTAGGGGTAATCATGAAAGTGCAGAGCAAAACTGCAAACTCTCTCTCTGTACACTGCTTCTGGAGATGCAAAACGGAAGAAATACTATCTTTTCTGGTAGCATGCTCATTTTAGCTGTGGGGAAATATTTGGAGGTATTATTAAGTGCCTCGGATACATTTGAATAGACAAGATGTGTCCATCACCAGCAATCAGCCAGAGGTATTTTTTCACACCGATGCAGTTTCCAAAGCGATGGAGATGGCACTGAGCAAAGTAACGTAGCTGGAGAAGTCCCTTCTGGGTAAAATGGTCTCACATAAACCCAATCCAATTACTGTTTTCTGTAAGTGTAAAATTATTCATCAACTTCAGTGATTTGAGCGTTAATTCATATGAAGCCTGCCCTGTTAGGATTCCAGGATTTGTCGTCTTTTCTCCTCAGTGTAACGGAAAATAATGTGAAATGCCTCCAACTTTCCGGAGATGAGCCTTTCAAGGTCAGTGTCAGCCCTTTTATTGCCTCGCCAAAGTCAGGATACGTTCCACCTTCCGTCTGCTTCCCTCGCAGAAGGCTGAAATGATCAAGATTCCTGTTTGGTGAGTTCTTCCTAAGAGGTTTCTGGTTTTGAATGCTTGGTCCTCCGTCAATCATGATATCGTGAAAATGTTTATTTCTGCCCTCCCTCCTCCTTCCAGTTTTCTTTTCAGGAGATGTAGATAGCGTAACAGTCCCTGAGAAATATTAAGACTTTCAAAAGTCCTTCGGGTATTTGTTTCTCTCCTTTTTTTCCATAAACTGCAAACTTTTAAGGAGTGAAAATCAGAGCCTCTTGCTTTTGACAGATGCTGCCGTGTAACTGACTTCACGCATCCAGCAAATGTTGACTGTGAGGACTGTAAAGGGGCTGCATATATTTTGCTGTTAAGTTTATAGCACTTTTTTTTGACGTGGATTTTGAAATACAGAAAGCCTTAGTGGCAAACTGCAGTGCTATTTGCCCAGCAGCTCGCTCTTCGTGTTTGCTGCGTGTACGGGGAGTGTTCCTATTGCACTGCTTAGAGGGTTAGACAAGTACAATTGGCACTTCACCAGAAAAGTTTCTGGGTTTGGGTGCAAGTGGTGTTTGAGAGTCCGTTGTTAACAGAAAGGAACAGGGAGGGGGGGGGGGGGGGGGTAAAAGGGGGCCAATTTTTTTTTGGGGGGGGGGGGGGGAAGTTAAAAGTGCACCATCTAAAAAGACTGAGTTCTGCAGTGTTGTAGACACGGATATTTTTGTCATTGTCTGCTGTGGGAAGGAAAAATATTTGGACGTTGATGTAAAACACTTGATTTACTCATATGTATTTTGGACCATTCCATTTACCCTCATAAAATCGTAGGAAAACATAAATTGCTTGAACTACAACTATTTTGATGTCTTATCCAAAATATTTGCTGTAATCTTAAGGCTTTCGCAACATCATCTTTATCTGTAAGTGTGTTTTTCTTGGCAAAAACAGATTTTTCCAAGAGCGTTAAGTACCTGTGTAAGTTGTCCTCGTCTCCATGGTGGTGTTTTATTTACTGTTTTGATAACTAAGGTAATTTCTTACCTGCAATTTCTTGTGGAGTTCTGACCTCTTTAGCAATGTCTCACTGCATGGCACAGGGCTTGACATATTTTATACTAAGCACCAAAACCGTGAATACATGGCAGCCCACGAGTGATGGAGGCTCCCCCCAGCCCTCTGTATGTTCAATATTCACTGCACTTCTGCCAGGGACTGAAACCGAGACAAGATAATGTATCTGTCTGTTTTCTTCTCCGGTGCTCAGCGTTTCTGGAAGTCGTGATGAAACCTCTCACCCGTTCAGACAATGCGCCCTTTTGTTTCCACTGATGCAGAGGGCGGCAAGAAGAGAGGAAAGCAGGTTGCAACACGGGGCTCGGAGGAGCTGACTGTGTTATTAGGGAGGGGTTGAATATCAGATGTACGGTTGCACCGGTTGCCTGCCTAAAGATAAAGCAGAGGTATTTGTCCAAATGTTACGCTCTCAGTCCGACAGCTTGCCTGCGGGCAGCTTTCTCACCTCTTTACCGATCTCCTGACCTGTCTGAATGAGTGATTAGGGAGTTTTTGCTTATCCAGGTAGTCTCCTGAGTTTGTCAGAAGTCGCCCAAGCCATTCTCATCCCATTTCCATCTGGGTCTCCCTGCCGATCTACACATAGCAAGAGCCGCTTCTTTCCCGTAGGCGGCAAGCGGCGGTAGCTCAGGCAGGGCATGAGGTCCCCCCTCGGAGGGTGGCACTGGGGGCTGCAGAGACCCACCCTCCGCTCACGGCCGAGCACCGTGCCCTGCACGGACCCTCACCGGCGAGCAAGCAGGTTTGGGCTCTTGGTGTATGCCTCGGAGAGAGACAGCCAGCACTTGCTCGGGTACCGATGTCTTTTCTCAGATGCAGTTTTTCCTCTTGCTCTCTTTTCCCCATTGCTGCATTCCCCGACAGGAGACGATGCTGTACCTTTTCCTCCCGTGCTGAGTGTGAAAAGCGTGGAGTCTCCTTCAGTGGGGAGCGCTCTCTGCTTCTGGCTGCAGAATACATAATCCTGATAAACGGATTTCTTGTCTTCAGGCCATAGAAAAACATCGCGGAATAAGTTCACCACACAGCGTATGGCTCTTCTTACATACTAAAATGCTCCCTACTGAGTACTTTCTGCTTTAAAATTTCCTCTTTTGTTAAGATGTCAGTAAACTTACTAAGTTCCTTTTAATTTTTCTTTCAGTCAAACTGCTATTGTCCAGAATGTCAGTACTACACTTTGGTTTTTCCTCTAAAGAAACAGCAAAATGACTGGAGAGTTATTCTGACTTTTTACCGCAGTATTGAAAGAAATTAAAGTAGCTTTGTGTTCTTGATAGCTAATGTAATATTTTGCAAACTTTTGAAAGCTGTTGAATTAAAGTAACTGAAATTAGAATTGTACATTCATTTAAGGAAGTCGACATATTAAAAAAAAAAAAGGGAACAGTGTGCTCTGCCTACACCTTGCACTGCTGATCTCTTACCATGAGTGAGGATAATTCTGGCCAGAAAGGAAATGAGAAGAGTCCACTGATGATAAAACCCAGCTAGCGAGGTAAGGGTCCCTCTTTTCTGAGTTGTCTGCAGAGATTTCTATCCCCAGTAGAAGCTGAAGAGTGACAACCTGGGATGGATCAGTTCCCTTTTGACAGAAATCAGAGGGGGTAAGGGCTTTGAGGGCACTACATCAGACACAGCACAGTTCTCTGGGATGAAAGCAGAGGAAGAGTTTATCTGGGAGTAGCTGTATATGCATGCTAGTCTTTGAAAGCAGGGGAGAATTTTGTCACCTGCAGAAGTACATTTTGTTGACTTCGTTACTCAGAGGCTCAGGAATGTATTTGCATTCTTCAAGGGAGAGGGGGGAAAAGGTAAAAAATGTTGGCACGCATCCTTTAAGTTTAGCATAGTTTACACTTTCTCACAAGGTTTATTTTATGTGGGTCCTTCTACTCCTAAGCAGAGAACTCAACCAAAAGCAATCACAGGCAACGCAAGGATTATCTCTTTTAGCACAATGAGTTGCTGGAAAGAGGATTTGCCCTTTGTATGACTTTGGTTGCAAACACTTTAGCCGACCGCTAATGCTGCAGACGACGTGTTTGTTCCATTGCTGAAGCTATCTTTGACCTCATTTCCTCACATTATCCACCAACTAGAGCCTAATCAATAGGAACTATTTGCAGTTACTTGTAGCCCGATGAAAACTACAGATGGTGCAAAAATTGATGTTATATGTGCAAGAACATGGCAGTAATAAAATAATTTTTTCGTGTCACTGCTGCAGATTATGGTGTTAATGTTAGAGTCGTTTACATGGGAAAGGACCTCTTGAGATCTTCCAGTCCAGCCCCCATGCTCAAGCAGAGACAGCTAGAGCCGGTTGCTCAGGACCGTGTCCAGTTGGGTTTTTAATATCTCCACAACCTCTCTTGGCAACCTGTTCCTGTGATTGACCACCTTCACAGTGAAAAAATGTATTCTTGTGTTCAGATGGAATTTCATGTGCTTTAATATATATCCACTGCCTCTTGTCTTGTCCATGGGCACTACTGAGCACAGCCTGGCTCCCTTATCTTCATCCCCTTCCCCTCCGCTGTTTATATACATTGATAAGATCCCTTGAGCCTTCTCTTCTCCAGGCTGAACAACCACAGCTCTCTCACCCTCTCCGTATATGAAAGATGCTCCGGTCCCTTGCTCATCTTCCTGGCCCTGGGCTGGCCTCACTCCAGTAAGTTCATATCTTTCTTCTACTGGGGTGCCCAGAACTGTGACTGAAGCTGGTGAAGGTACACTGACCAGAAGTGAGAACCTAACACTGTTTGTGGACTTGTGCCATCCTCTGGGTAAAGTTTTGCTGCCTAAGTCAGTCATGCAAATTTAAGAGTTATTCCAGGAAGGTCTTGCACAGTCTCAATTTCTGTAACACTTGATGTGAGCTCTTAGCACTAAGCAAAAGACTTTTGAATCCTACACAACAGAAACGTGAAAATAACCTGGCCTGTTCATGATTAAGTTAGACTTAAAACAACTTATTCCTAAGTGGTATCTTTGCAGTGGCCAAATAATGATGATAATTTTTAATAAACTGAATCGAGAAGACAGATCCTGAATGTCAGAACCATTGATGTTATGCTCTATAGCTATTTTACTCCTCTTCCCTATTGGGGCACAGTCCTGAAAGTGACTTCTCTGAATTTGAAACCGGTGACTATCTTCTTTCTAGTCACAGGATGGGAGATTATTTAGCAAGTCCTGAATCGCTCTTTGATTCTGAAATAGTGAAGGCAGAAGCCTGGAAAAAAAGTTTCATGTTCTTATGGAAGATATACATGAGGAAATGTAATTCTCAGCTTATGAGTACTGTATACAATCAACCTAACTTATGGGAGTTTATGAAAGTACAGTTGCAAGTAGACTTGCCAGAAGAAATGTTTTACCTAATTCTTTGAGATAGGTATCTTTCAAGCAAAGAGAGCAAAGACTGCTGAATAAGTAATCCAGCTCTATCAGACCTCTATGCCTCAGAGAAATATTGGAAATTGCTATTTAAATAAAAATGTCTCCTAGTAGCACATAGTTTAAATAAAAAAATTATTAAATCCCTCACCAAGCCAATGGAAACTATCAATAATTTGGTGAGGCCAAGTGTTTAGATCTTCATTCCAAAAAAGTAATAGTTTTTGTCTTCCAGAAGCTAAGGACCTGTCAAACTGGCGTATCTAGTCTCAGGTGTTCAGAATGAGACTCGTTCCTTCAGACCCTAAATTCCAGTGCTTTCCAGCTGGCATTTACTACACTCGTATTATGGAAGTTGGGTTGCCCTCCCACTCCGGGAGCCCTTAGGGTAGGTAGGACTCTACTCAACATGCCAAATGCACCAGGCCCCTTGGAGAGCCAGAACAGAGGCTGTAGGCGAGCTGGTGGAAGGTGTCCCTTGAAGGCAGGCTCCCTAGGAGCAATCAAGCATTGCAGTGTGCTCATCCCATTCCCAGGGCCGTATCCGCCACAAGACGTGGTCGTCCTCGTGTGACCTCAACTCACCCACTTGGGGTTTTGGACAAATTTGGTTAAGGCAATTTCTCAGCAGTTGGGTAATGCAGGCGAATGCAGCTGTCAGGGCTTTGTACTGGGAAAGGAGAACAGAGTGGTGGTGAAGAAACTTCAAGAAATATAACATTTGTGTAAGGATTGCTTTCCAGGAATGGACCCTGACCAGCAGACACGGACCTAGCAGGGAAGATGTGAAACACTGTGGACTTCATCTACCTCTGTGTAAAAGACAGAGGAACATTTAAAACGCAAGATAGTTCAAACTGGTTTGAGATTAGCATTTCCCCCTTGAATACTTGTGTTCTGGGTGACTATTACTTAGCTTATTGAAAGCTGCCGAGTCACTTGTCTTCCAGGCATTCCCCTGCATTGCCCGTAGGGTACTTGCCAAACCAAAGTCAGGTCGATGGGGTTGATCATATTGACTGGCAGGAGATGTCCTGCCTGAGAAAGGCAGTGGACTGCCTTTGTGGGTGTCCCAAGGTGGTCAGATGTGTCCTGGGCTTTAGGACTCCAAAAAAAGGGTCTATGCTTTTACAGATAATTCAACCAGGATATTGATTAAATGAAATAAAAATGTGGGAGGACACCTAAATCAACTTCTAATTAATAGAGCAAAAATTGTTCTGCTGGCAGTAAGCTATTTCATATCTGCCTTCTGTAAATCCCGGTGCACGTCCCTTTAAAGAATTAGTGGTGGTCAGTGCCAAAAGTGGGTTACTGTGCTGGGTGAAGCTCAGCTCTGACTGCAACTTGCACAGCTTCAATACGAATAAGGAATGGTTTCAGAAGAGCCGCAAAACAGGGTGATATAAATTATTGATACCTCAAAAGTAGGGCAGGGTTAAAGTAATGTCGTTGTGCCACTTCTAAAGAATATTTGTAAATCACAGAAGGAGAGAACAGGACAGATTATCATCGAGTAAGCTTAAGGAATAGTGGATAAAACTACACTGTATAATTTAAACCAAGACAAAAAAATCAAGTATTTGTTATAGGAGCACTTATTCAGGAAAGCTAAGGTGAAGTGCTCTTTGGAATATGTGCGTGACAACTGCGATAAAAGTTAAGGTACAACCAGCAATACAGTTTTCCAGCTCACACCCATCGCAACATCTGCAGTAGAAAAGATATATGCTTTTTTTTTTTGCAGGGTTGAAGCTTAGCAAATTCTTTCTCTAATTGCTAATGTTAGAATCCTGTTTCTCTGAAAAGAATGTTTCTAGTTATGTGTTCATGGAAGTGCATCTCAAACTCAAATGCGTCATGGCTAAGTGCTTTACCGAATCTAAATGTAAATGAAAAACTTGATAGAGTAAACTATAACTGACTTCCTTAAAAATAAACTTCATTTGGAAACTCATGCCTGAGTGAATGGCCCTGTTTTCCATAAACAACCACTCAAATTTTCAAGTTGCTTGGAAAATGAAATAATTATTGCAAAGCAACAAAAAAGCCTCATTGTGGCTTACATTTTCCGCATGTCCAGCACGTTGTAATGTCTGTACTAATTAACTTGGTGTTCCATGCTTAGGTATTTTAGAAGCTGAAACTCACTACACTGAAGATGTTTCGGCTTTCTTCAGCTCTAAGGAGGTCGAGCTCTTCTGCGGGGAAGTGCGAGTGCACTGGCCAAAGGTGCCGCTGAGGATGGATTTGTGAACAGCATCTCTCTCCTTGTCAAAGGCTGTGAAGCCTCTGCGAAAGCCGGGCTTTTAGACGTGAGGGAAATGCCCACCGGCTGGTACAATTGATCACGGCACTTTGGATGATCAGGTGAACTCGTCCATGGCATTGGTTTGTACATGCTGCATCTTTTCAAAATAATGCTGTTTTCCATGCATACTGTGCGGGGCTAGTACAAAACATCCTGACTGCCCGCTATCTTGTGAATATCAACACAATATGTTTTATAAATAACATATAAAATGACTATGCAATGAAACAATTAATTGACTTTATAATGAAGCATGAAATCAAATAGACTTTGAGATAGAGTTGAGAGAAACTGGTGTCTGATCTCATTAAGATCAATGTCATTTTCTGCTCGTTAGAGCCCAGGGGCTACTGGTGAAGAAGTCATTAGTCTCAGTTTAGCGGTCATAGTACAGTTTGACAGGTTTTACTTAGTGAAACGCGAGCGACAGCTCAGAGTTAGGGGTCGTCGCTGCAATAGCGATGCGGTTGTTTTGATGTGGCCGAATTTATATCATGGGGAGAAAAACGAGATTGCAAAAAACGTCAATGCGTGCTTTACCTTTTGATCACAGAATAAGTTCTTTGCTGAGCTGGAATAGGGAATCCATCGTGTCCTTATGGGTAAACACAGGAGAGTACTTTGTAGGCATCAGTAGACTCCCAAATTTCTCTGGTTTTAAATCATTTTGATGCACAGCAGGTCCAAAGCAATTCAAGGTGCCCAACTACTTTTGCTCTGGGCTGTGGTTTGGTTTTGTTTTCTCCATGGTGCTTTCCATGCAAACGGCCACCTGGGAAAGGGGAGTTCGAGAGGGCAAGGCTGCTCTGCCTGGGAGATGTTTGGCATCCACCTGGTGCCTGACGGACTTGTGTTTGCACAATCAGGATGTACTTGAGAAATGTCTTTAAAAGATTTTGTGGATTTATAGAGCGATACACAGAAATCTCAGCCCCAGGAAGCTGCAGTTGTATCATTGAGCAGTAGCCTGGGTGAGGAAATGTTCTTTACCTTCAAGTACAAGCAGAAAGCGTTCATGGAAGAATTTCTAGGAAAGTAATAATTACACTCACCTGATGTATGCTACAGAAGTCTCTCAGCCTGAAGGGGGCTATTATGAGAGCTAAGCAGGATTTGGAATTGCCTTGCACAAGAAAGTCTGGTATTTGCACGCAGAGATTTGCTGATATGAAATGCTCACGTTTCAAGGTTTTTTTCCTGGGAATCAAAGTCCTTTAAAATCAAGAAATTACAAAGGTAGAGATATTTTCAATCTCATCAAGATATTTTAATACTTCAAAGTTCATAAGTTGTACATGACTTGAATTACTGAAATCTCCTGAGGTACTTTCTAATTTCAGCACTTACCCAGATTTTCCCATTTTGAGTGCCTTGGAGGGGCAGGGAAGGGGAAAAGTGTCCTTTTTTTTTTTTAAAAAAAAAAAGTCTTTTATAGATATGTTTCCTTACCAAAATAATTTTCCTGTGAATCACCTACTTTTGTTTGACTCCCACACATGAAGCAGTTCAGCGAGAAACTCGTAACGTCATCCCTGGATGAGAACGGGAGTCAATGTATTTCCTCTGGGGCAAAGGGAAAGATAGTTTCCTGGTTTGTGAACTGCCAGAAAGTAAATTGTGTCAGTTGGCTACGCAAGATGAAATACACTGATTTTTGTGTGAGCCAATCTGAAATTAAATACTGTTGTTTATTTTAATATTCTAGATTAATACAGAAAATTTCCCATAAAATCTGTGCTTCATGGAAAAAAGTTAACTGAAAATGCATTTCTGTTTGAAATGGCCCCAATAAAGAGCTCTTGATTAGTTCTATGTAATACATTGAAGTTGTATTTAGTCCTTTCCTCAGTTCTTGATTTTAGCAAAACTTTGAATGTTGAGTGATATTAATACAGCTCTGCAATATCACACTGATTTATTTTTTTTTTCCCCATTGCATTACTGACTTTTGAAGTTATAACTAAGAAGCAGTATTAAAGGTTTTAAATTTTTAACTGGGGCAGGAAATGGAAAAACCATCAACAGATTAAGTATAGAAAATATCTGTGAATACGTTTTGGAAGACAGCTTAAGAGAGTTCTCAAGCAGGCAAGTCAAAGTGAAAAAGTACTTACTCAATCAAATATGGCTGCAAAAAGTAATCCATTTAAATAATTTCTAGCATGTGAATACGTTTTTAGATGTGATAAACTTACAGTGATTCTATCCTTCAGGTACTCACAGGCTTTTAAAGCTAGGCTGGATGGGATCTTGCCACTGACGGACAAGAACGTGCCGTTAACGCTGGGATGTGAACGGTTGCAGCAGCCCATTCGCTACGGTAGGATATCTGTCACCTAGCTACGGTTTTGGAAGGACAGACCATGTGGTGTGCAAGGCGCCAATTCTTTTGTGAAAAGTCCCTCCCAAATAGTAGCATTATTTTAACAGTGTAATGTGGCAGATGCTTTACTATGGGAGAAGCAAGTGCTATCTCCATAACTCATTGTCTCTTTACTTTTCACAGGTTAATAAAATTTCAACAGTTCTTTATAGCCCAGTGAAATCATCACAGACCCGTTATATTTAGCTAAGTCATACTGCTCTGTATTCACATCTTGAGCTACGGGCGAGTGCAAAGCAGTAGGTGAACATAATAGCATTTTATGAATGTAACACCATTTTGTGCTAGACCTTACAAACAGAACAGCACCAGCTTTGTTAACAGACTTTTCTTGTTCTTTATATTAAGATGGAATCCTGAGGGTTTAAAGTGTTGTGCAAATCTGTTGGCTAATACGTGCTAGCATGTTTTAAGAAATGTGGTTTCCACTACTCTAAAGATCGAATCCATATTTTGTATAGTTAACATTAAAAGAATATATATGGATACTTTTTTGCTCTGAAGCAAAATTAATTTCATTCTTAAAAATGTACAAGATGAATCTAAGCAGTAAATTCATAGTTGGAAACTATTGGTCTCTTTTGGGGGATCCTTTGCTTTCTATAAAACGTGAAGGACATGCACTAGCTAGCATGCTTGCGTTCAGAGATTCTGCTTTTATGCTTCTCTCCAAAATCTGCCAAATATCCTTTTCTACAAACCAGTGAAGGTTTAACGGTGCCTTTTTTAACCTCTGTTAACCTCAAAATTTATTTGTTAGTGTAAGCCCCTGGAAAAAAACATCGTTTTGGAAAGTAAATCTAAATCCCAGGCTAAGTTTGCTAGGTATCTGCTTCTCATACTTTGAAGCCAAAAGTTTTTTTGGAAGACATTTTTGTAGCAGCATTTGTAAAGCTAAAATTATCAGTTTGCTGGTACCCTTGGTTGTTAAGTATGCTGAGTTACCACTTTTAAACTAAAATACTTTATAATCATGAAAGTAAATTTTATAAACCAAAAAATGCTTCTACGTTTTCAGAGCTTTGACTGTAGTACATCTTTCAATGAGCCAACTATTAAATCAAGGCAGTGGTTGTAATTCTTCTGCCACAAAGGGAAAAAAAAAGATGCCTTCATCAACTCCTCTTTAATTTTTCTTTTCAATTTTGCATTTTGCCTCCAGTCTTTTCATGAGATGTATGACATCACGAGGAAATACCCTGTCCAGAAGCAATCGTATGGTATCAACTCATGCTTACGTTTCCTTTCCAGATGTGACCACTTCAATAAGGTGGATGCAGAGCAGCTGTGGGATCGGAGGAAGGAGTGGAGAAAGCAGGAGGCTCTCCAGGTGACACAAAGGCAATGGTGATCAGGAGGTGAGGAAATGCCTATGCTGGGAAGAGACTGTAGAAATCATTATACGTGCCAAATCTGTCAAGGCTAATAATTAGTATTAGCAATAAGTTATGCAGTTATCAGATCACAGTGAAATAGTGACAGCAAACTCAACAAGATGTTTATGTAGTTAATCCTTTGGTTGATGTATGGTTTATAAAGTGCTACAACGGTAACGAAAATGTCATGCCTTCAATGAGGCCATGCAAATGAAATAAAAACAAGTTGGTGCATGGGTGAAACGGAGGTTGTACAGTTTTGCATGGTGCCGCTTTATGCACCGTGCTATGTTCCTGTTAGACCAGAACAGGATCAGGGAGGTCTGAAATGAAGTGAGAGGCTCTGAAAGGAACAAGAAGCAGGGGGAAGATACAGCCTCAGCTGCATCTCGGGCAACGCTGCCCAGAGGCGGCTAGGGCGGAGGTGCCTGGCACACTGAAAAGTCAGCTCTGAAAGACAGTGCCCAGGAGGGAGATGGGTCTGGGGGCTGCTGCCTTGGCTCTGTGGGTGAGCAAGGCCATAGGTCATCTTTGGCTGGCAAGACAAGACGGTGAAGATGGCATGCTGAGTCAGCAGCCTGGTTTCCCAGGCCAAGATACACCTCGGAGAAATCCCTGTTCAAGCTAGAAGGGCAGACCGAGGTTAGGTTTGTGCTGAGTGTTGTCATGTCTGTGTTTTTCTTTTCTAGCTTTGTTTCATGCTCATAATCCAAAATGTAAACCTTGACTCTATTGAATATTGACTCTATTTTCCTTTTTTTTTTTTAGCTCCAGCATGTAAAGTCAAGTCAAAGTGACTCGTGGGTTAGGATTTCCCAAGACCCAGGGTATGTGTTTCCCATACTACTTACTGGTAGGAAAGCTGCTTTGGGGCTCACCAGTGTTATTTACACACAGTGTGAAACAACTCCCAAGAGGTGACCAGGCAGTCAACCGCTGGAAGAAGCCTTCCAGTCATTGGGAAGTTGAAGCCTGCCTGGGCAAGGATGGTGGGGAGCTTCTATGTCAGCCCCTTGAGCAACCATTTCTGGCCATGCTTCGCTGGTCCAAAGAGCCTCCCCAAGCAGAGGGGAGCTGCACCCAACCGCAGATGGTGGAAACCAACTCTGAAGGGTCTGCGTCACGTCCCTGCTCAAACACAAACAACTGCAGTTGACCTGGTTATCGCAACATACTATATTACAATTAACTGAGTAGCTGCATCTATGCTTCCAGCCTGTTTTGGCTGCAAATCACGTGTGTGAATATACATAAAAAAGGAGATCTGGATATGAGATGGACCAGGAGCAAAGGCATGAGTCAGGAACTCAGGAGGCTGTTTTAATGCCATCAGGTGCTATTGGTTCCCTGTATCCTGAGAGGCATTCTCATGGCCAGATGGTCCTTCGGGATCAGTAGGTCATAGACATCCAGCTGCCTATGCAAGAATACATTTCTTCACCACCTGATGTTGCTAGAGACCCTGGAATGTTCTGGTCAAATCTCCATTTATCAGCTCTTGTTGCTGTTAAAATTCCTGAATCATTTTGGATGCAAACAGTTTGGTCACACCAAACTACATCCTCAGCTATCACCTCTGTGATCGTTATGTGGTATTAGGCCAAAGGAAAAACTGGATCTTACAAACATATACAGGAGTATTTCAAATCTCTGTGTAGCTACCCTCAGCTACAAAGGAGACAGAAGGCAGGGGGTTTCCTGTCGTTCCATTATACGCCCTATATAAATAAAACCCTTTTGGCAGATTCATGTCTGAGATGGCTGCTTTCTGAAGAGCAGCCATAAAGGACATACAAAGATGTAACATCCCATATTCAAAGAGTCTTCACCTATTTCTCTGTTTGACCATATTCTGTCCTACCCCTTAGTTTCTTCTCCAATCTGCTGCTCATCTCTGTTTCATCGTCACGGTCAGACAGAGGTTGCCTTGTGCTCTGCTTTTTTTCCTTTGTGTAATGACTTTCACTTCTGTTTCCAGCCAATCAGCCCAGCCAACTGTAATTTATCTCCTCTTTTCACTTCTTCCTCCCCCTTTACCTACATGGTAGCCTTTTTCTGGCTAGCTTTTCAAAGGCTTAATCTGCTGGCCACTTCATCTGGTACGTCAGTTCCTCCCAGTTACCTTTTGTAGCCCTGACCCTAGAGCCGTGACCCTCTTCTGAAGGATTCAGCTGTCTGTGGTCCAAGACTTTGCTGTGATAACAGCACAGCTGCAAAACCTTAGCTGCAAAACCTTGGCCGCAACTTCTGAGAAAATCGCTTAATTGTGAGAAAGTACAGTTCTCTCTCAGGATGTTGGTTGTTACTGTGCGCCCTCCGCAGAAAACCTGACCTGAGCAGATCTCGCTGATGATGGAACAAAGTACTGGTTTCCAGTCGCTGATTATAGATTTAGGGCAGCACACTAGGTATCCCAAGGGATCCTGGGCTCTGTTGGCAGACGGCGCTGACTTAGGTTTATCTAACCTTTGTGTTGAAATTCAGAAGCCCTGAGCGAATAATCACGTTTTTGGTTCCTACCACGGCGCATTACTCTGCAATAACTTTTAATTCCTTTTGATGGTTAACTGTATTAGCCTAAATTGCCACTTTTGCAAGTGTCTCGATATCTGGTAAATATCCGTTACTTCCTGGAAATTTTATTTCCTCCAAAACTGGTGTTACATTCTCATTTTCTGTCAGGACTGTGAGCTACTGCAATGCCTGAAAGCCCAGGAGGGACTTGAGGAGAACAGCTCTGTGTTGGGCGGACTTTTAAATTTGGAAATTAGGTAGGGAAAAAAGTGAGCAAAGTGAAGAAGTTAGATGATAAAGAAGGGCCAATACTCTCAAAGGCTAACAGTTAGTGATTTGTGCCCAGAAATAGCTCTCATCAGCAACGTGAAAATAGAATAAGGCTGTGTTTTTAATGCAGGTGCGAAGATCAGTGCTGTAGACCAACTTCTGATCTCGCTACCCTGACGCAAATTGAAGCTTGTGATATAACAGTAGAATTTGGTTCCATGATTTAAGGAAAGTGATTTGTTACTCAGGTCCCAAAGTATTAAATCTCTTTTAAATCTGCCGCAGCCTGGCGCACGTGGAGCCAATGTCACCGCATCACCGGGGACCATCAGAGCTGTGCGAGGTGCTGTGGTGCATCCCCTCGAGTCCACTCTGAACACGGCAGAGCATTTTCTGCTAAGTGTTTGGGGCTGGGATGTCGGGGCTGTAACACGGCTGTTGCCTAACATATATTCCCTCTGGACTTTAACAGTTGTCCCCTTGCCTCTTCAAGGACGCGCCAGTCATAGTTACTTTACATCCAAGTAAACTCTTCCCTCCTTTAGCATATAGAAACTGAAGACCTGTAAGGGCTTCCTTGTTTCTGTGTGTCTCTTTTCAAAACAGCGTTTGAATTAGGGAGCCAATACCAAATTTGAGTTTCTTTTTTTTAACCTCACTACCAAGAGCCCTTGTAAGCATTGATAGGACTCTGATGATTTCAGCTTCCAGGATGAAATTCTCCAGGCTGGCTTTTTACACAAAAGGATTTCGTTTTAAGCATTTGAAGTGTGAAAATGTTTCCATTTATAGAAATAAGTCACCTTTGACCAGAAATGGAAAACTTCAGTATAGAAGATAACAGTACAACAAAAAAATGTCTGCATGGCGGACTCTGCCATGACTTTGACAACAAAAGTTGTGACTTTTAGGGTTTTTCCGTAAGTTCTTAGAGAAAACTTTGAGATTGAATGGAGCCAGAGGAAAACTTGTGAGTTTGTAAGAAACGTGGGTTAGTAAGAAAAATTGCTCATGAGATGACCTGTATGTAAGATGTATGCTAGATAAGCAGTGCCAGGTCAACTTCTTCATCCCTCGTGAGCAAACTGTAACAGACACGCATGCTAATCCTGTGATCGAGTCTAACCTGTACATTGATGTTAACGGGCTTCGTTCGTAACCCAAAGCTTAGATTATACTTCAGATGTTCAGCAACTGAAAAATTGTTGGCTTTCCACGATGACTAACTTTACCTGAGAAGCACTTGACCAGGCAATTTCTTGAGAGCTTTTCCAAGCCCTTAAGTTTCTACAGTTCTTTCATTCACAAGACGAGCTGGCCTGGCCCAAGCTAACTCTTCATTTTCCCTTGCAAGTCAAATGTTTCAACTGCCATGTGAAATATGTGAGACTTTTCAGAGTTGTCAGAAGCTCAGTAAGATGACATTGAGTGTTTGCACTGCAGTTTATTACAATCCTGAGATTAATTCCTAGATCAACCTCGTAGCTATTTTAAACCAATGGAAGATACGGACTGCTGAATTAATCCATTTTGCTCATTGGCATATGATTCTCTTCCCACTTTTTATTTCACTCTTCCTTATTCTACAGCTCAAAACACATTTCCAAGCATGCCTCTCTGCCATCCCAAAATGAACATGTGACTGTAGATTATCCAGCAATCTTTGACAGCCTAGCCTTTCTCTTGGTCCGACAGCAAATCTGAGAAGGGCTTTGAATGCTATTTCTTTTCCTTTTAAAGCTAGAATATACCAGTCCAGTGGCCATGTATTTCTCTTTCATTACACTGTCTTCTTTCTGCCAGTTTTTTGTTGCGTGGGCTTTTTTTTTTTTTTTAATAATCATGCTGTGCTCACCTTGTTTTGCACTCTTCAGCGATCATAGCATCGTTGGCCACAAGTACGGCCATAACTCCTTAAAAGGACTGAGATCCCTGGCATGACCGAGGGAGAGGAACTCACTCTCATCCCACTGAATCTGCAGCCTGGAGCAGCTTTTCACTGCGACTGCTTCCTTTGCCATTCTAGATGATGGTCCTTAACGTACACTGAATTTAGCTGGCCTTGCTGCCCTGTACTGCTGGTGTTCTTGGATTTCCAAGGAGCTGGTCAGGCATGCTGTTGTCAGACCCATTGTGCCCTCGGAAGCAGCACTTGTGAATCGTCCGTTGGATGTGAAACACCTTTGAACCTCGCTGTGTTGCCAAAAGTAATGTGTGTGTTGTTTTTTTTTTTTTCCAGAGTGCCTGTGTTCAGGCTGCAATGAAAGACAGATGACTTTGGTGAAGGCTCAGATCAAAGTTGACTGTTGGAGCGTGCAGCACCTCTTGAATTGACCACTGGGTCTCTCTTTGTGCCTGGATGTTTGCAGTTGATGTCTTCTCTCTCCCTGCCAGGTGAATATCAGACGTGGGCATTGCAAGGAGAGGGGTTATGGGTTGTGGAGGCATCTCGTGCTCAGGAGGGTGCCTCGAGGAGCTGGCTCGTGAGAATGCCCTCCCTGGGCACAGCAGGTCTGCAAAACCCATGATAAAATCTTCATCACCAGTGGTAACTGGAGCAATACTAGCAAAATTTTCCCACCAACTGCTCAGTCCAGGGTTCAGCACCAGTTCCAGCTGTTGGCAATTATACTCTCCCCATAGCTTTGCTTAGATGTGGAGTTTGTCACAACAGATCTAACCTGTTAAACAGATACTGCTCTTTGTTTGCTCCAGTGGGGATGCCTTTAGTGACAGATAAAATGATTTTGGTGTACGGTAGATAATGTCCTTCAATTTGTTAAATTTGCCAGCTGCTTTGGGAGCCTGTGGGATGGAAGGTGTCACAGAAATGAAAAGTGCTATTATTCATCCTAAATGACTCTCTTCCGTTGTCTAAAAAAACCGAAGATGTATAGCTCTTTTCTGCATTTTGTTCAATGTTTGGTTGGTTTCTTTAAGTCTCCACATGGAACTACTACCATTAGTGCCTTAGCCTAGGATCTTGACTGCCCTCAGAAAGGTGGTTTTTCTGACCTTTGTAGGGCAGTTATTTACCTTAACTGCTTCTTTAGTTACTTGAGCAATCTGTTTTCTGTGACTGATTTTAAGGCATCAGTGCTTTTTACTCAAACACATTGTGACTTTAAGCAAGCAAATGCAGTTCGTAATGCTCAGTGAGTCCAAATACTTTGGTTGTACTCACTTGATTGATTTACTGTATTTTCCCATGTCCCAGGATTAATTACAGACAGCTGAAATAGAAAGGCCTGACGAAGAGCTAATGTTGGTGTGAGTGCAGGGACGTGAGATGTGTGAGACAGCAGTCCAGTAAGCCTCTAGCTGGAGGCTTAGTTGCACCTCAATGCTGTCATTCATGGAGCCAACTCAAACCATCAATCAAAACCCTGTCAGTCTAAACAAGTCTGAAACTTGAAAAAGTTTGCTTTAGTTGGCATTTAACTTTCCCTTGGCATCCAATTCTCAGCTTTAATTAGAATGTCTTACACGAAGTAGGGTTCATATGGAGTCCAGCTCTGTGAGGTACTGGGTGTAGCAGCCTGACCTCTCAGAAGTTTCAGCTCCAGCTTGCAGATGGAGAGGTGAACAACATGAGCAAAGCAAGCAGTTTCTTCAGAAAGGACATCTGAACAGTTTGTCAGGTCTCTCATTGTTTCAGAGCAGCATTTCCACATTTCTGTAAGTAAAGGAAAAAAAAAGGGAACCTACCTGTGGATATTAGAGGGATCATCATTTCTCACGCGGCCTCTGTTGCCTTAAAAATTATTTAAACCACATTAGAGATAAAATATGTTATCAGCTAACAAATTATGAATCTACAGGTTCTGAAACTGCAAAGACAGTATACAGTACTTCTAAAATTGTGTACAAATTTTCCTCTGAAAGACAACATTTATGGAAAAAGTCGTAAGGTAATCAAAAACTTTATGCCTGATGATACATCTAGAACATCAACATAGTATTTTTGAGGGCAATAAAGGTAATCTAATGGATCACATCATTTAGGTAAAAGAGATGCAATGCACAAAGAAAAAAAATAAGTATGTAACTGTTACAACATCTAAAGTACGTGTCACTTGGTGGACTTGAGCTTGGAGCATATAAAGCAATGGAAAGAACTGTAGTTTACTTCCAAACGTACCTGCAACCGGCAGATCACAGAGATCGAGTCAAGAGGGGGACCCGAAAACTAAAGCATCGAGGTGCCAAGGTACCATTGACTGTACGAGACAGCAGCTAATGCTGATCTTGTGTTTTACTGAGTGTCTTCAGAGGAGGGAGGTAGAACTTGTCAAGTCAAATAATTGAATGGAGATAAGGTGGTTCAATAAGGAATGAAAACCAAGGATGAAGTAATAATGATCAACATACAAGACCAATGTCGAAACATTTGTGTATGATAATGATACTGTAATTTCGGCTTTTATAACACAATGCATAACAGCATATTGGGTTTTCACTGTAGCAGATATTATTTTTTTTCTGTTCTGGCAGATTATTAATTTTATTGCAATATATCCATCATGCCTTTGGGATATTAAATGCCAAAGCAAACTTTGGTTTAAAATCTTTGCCTCTAGTTTAGCAAGTTCTGCTGTATTCTCTAGCATTTACAGATTATCTGTGTGGTATATGTTCACCATACTTGTAAATCTGTAGTTGAATTTCTATCACCTTTAAAGTTATCAGTTAAAAGAGCTAATCTGTGGGCAGAAATAGTTTTAAGGTACTCCTGCCAAGCTGTGACCACTGTCACGCCCCAGATGGAGGGGGCATGTAAGTCCCTTGAATAACATGTTTAAATTGCTGTTTCTACTCCTCTCTCTACTACTTTGAGCCTTTTTCCCCCAAAGTCCAGTCTCACAAATCCTCTCCATTAATGTCTTTTAAAAGACGAACACTGAAACCAGTTATGTTGAAAATATTGTCAATGCATTGAAAAAGAAAATATAGGGATAGAAATGTAACTATTTCTGTGATGTCTTTCTGGCCAGAGTGTAAAGAGAAAGAGGCTCTCGACGAGCATGCCTGCCGTCAGATCCCTGCTCTTTTCACCACGTTTTGGCGCGTCGGAAAAACTCGGCTTTACAAACGTGACACCAACGATGCTGTCAGGTAAGAAATTCCTGTGTCTCATTCGGTGCCGTTCACTTTATTTTCTATGGTTATTCAAACATCTCTGGGACAGGCGATGCTTGAATGTCAAGGCATATGCTGCAGATGAAATTTTGGTAACTCCAGGGTGAGTTGCTGGGAAGCGGCTACGTTTTGTACCCAGTCCTTGTTCCTTGCAAGAAACCCAGCTGTGGGTTTAGGTGTGTGGCTGCTCGAGTGTGCAGGGGGGCAGAGCCAGCCTAACCCAGCCATGGGGGGCCGTGGCCCAGGGGGACGGAGCACAGGGCATGCAAGGAGAAAGCCAGAGCCAGGTTTGGCCAGCCAGGAGAGGAGGGG
>NW_009635077.1:8957-22297 GCF_000690535.1 Cariama cristata | reverse complement strand
TCCTTGCCCGTGGCAGCAAAAGCATAAGAGGCCACGGGGTGCAAGTCGCTGCGAGGGAAATCCCAGATGCCGTCCTTCATCCCTGGCTGCCCACGCTGCCTGCCCAGGACCGCAGGGAGCAGGTACGGAGCAGGCAGAGCCCCGGGCACTGACTGCCCGAGGATGCCCAGCCTCAGGGAAGGGTAGCCTTCGGGGCTCGGGATGCTCCCGGGCTGGGCAGAGGTGGCTGGCTGGGGTGCCCAGGAAATGAGCTCCTCTGGGCATCCATGCTTTTTAAAAAAAAAAGAAAAAAAAAAAAGAAAAAAAATTAAAATTGTGGAGTATTTGCTTTGTTTTTTGGGTTTTGTTTTGTTTTTTAAGTCATCTTTTTGGTACTTGAAACAGTCATAGTGGAGCCAGTCAGGCTGAGTAAGGGGATGGGTGGTTTGCTGGGGGCTAGCGCTGCCGTTCGATATGCTCCTGGAGCTGTCAGGCTGGGAGCGGAGGAGGGCTTGCTTGCGAGTGGCTTTTTAAACCCTGGGATTTCAAATGCTCCTCGGGATGAGTCGCAGCTCGGCAGTCCTGCACAGAGCGGATGTACGGAGGGAAGGGAGATGCTTTCGGCTGAACCCAAAAAGTACGTGCCAGGAGGAAGGCTTCGGAAAGTGGGAACTGGGCAGGGAGAAGGGAAGGGAGTGTTTATCTTCTGCTTTGTTTTCTAAGGAATGGTTTAAATGAACTGCTTTTCCTTTAAAAAGAAAAAAAATTACCTAATTTATGTTGTTTTGATGTAATGTATTTTGATTTATCTTTTTGTGCAGCTGACCCAGCTCTCCTCAAAGGGAAATATATTTTCTTTGTGTTGTTTTGTTTAGATTTTTTAGGATGGATTTGGAGTTTTGGCTGATGGGAAAACTGGCTTTGCAGGGGAGGATGTAGCAGGTGATTGCTTATGATGGTACTTGTTGCGTCGTCAAGATCTAGTTGATTAAACCTTACTGTGATCTGGTCATTAATAGCAGGAAAATTTCAATTAAAAAGGAAATATAAATGAAGTCCTAAAGCAGATTTCAGAGTTGTTACCCTTTTGTGGAGCTCATTAATGTAATGTAAAGTGACCTAAATGAAGTGCTGTAGGAAGGTTTGTCAATTGTTTATATGTTTAGCTAGGATTATTTGAAAGCATTCATAAAGAAAAGAGGATTTTCTTGTGCATTGCAAATTAGTTATGATGATTTGGATCAGAAGACTGAGATAGGTCAGCAAAATAAATGTGAAGAATTTGTGTACCCCTGTCCTCATACCCCACCGTCCCTGTACACCCCTGACCTTATACCATTACAATACTTTGTAGATTTTAGGATAGAAGGTTTCCTCCTAAATCTTTGATAACTTGCTTGGACTTAATTTCATTAGCCAGCCCAGCCCTGACATTCAAAGAAGTCTACAATGAACATTTGTTTCTTTTTCTAGTCTTAAGAGTGGAAGAGAAAGGGTTATGGGAATGGTATGAGAGAAACTCCACCTTGGGAGGGAAGCTGTGGCTGTCATCTCATTGCAACAGGTCATTGTCCTGGAACAAATCAGAAAGAAAAACATTGGGCAAGGTTTTTTTGTAGAGTCCTCTTAAGTAATAAATAAGTGGCAAGTGAACAGGAGTTTGAGCATGTAACTCCTAACTTCAAATTATTTAAATGCACTGAGTGCGTTCTGGCATTGCTGAAGGTCTTTACTTTTAATTGAGTCTGTCTTTTTAATCACAGCTTTATCACAGTGGCTGCATGGGTTATTTTTGCTGTTAAAGTTTCCCTAAAGTTTCTTAGGAAGTCCAAGTTTTGCTCCCTGTCATTATATACTCGCCAAACTTTAAACTAACTCACATTCTGTAGTACTTTCTCTTGCCATAAACTTAGCTGTACAGAAATATGCATATGTGCAAATATACCTCGGTAAATTGATCAAGAGATTTAAAGTTGAAATTTTTTTTTGACATTGTTTGACTGCCTTCAGAGGTTGCAAATGATCTCCCCCGGGATGTCCTGTACTTCCAATGTGCTGGGGTGCCAACCTTCAGGGTGAAAACGGTCTGCTTCATCCAGCGGTCCTTGGCCAAGCGGCGTTTGAAGCAGAGTTCAAACTCTGGACCCAAACTGGGTGCAGAATAGAAATATGTGTCTGCATATCGTTGCAGGTGATTAAATGAGGCTGATATAACATGCTTTGGTGGTTCAGGAATGACAAAGCAACGTTACTAGATGAGATGATTCAGCTTTCGGTATCAATACACCCAAGAGTTTCTCAAAGTTATACAAACATAACTAGAAACATGGAATTGCAAGGCAGCGCAGCTGCAATACAAGCCAAGCTCTCTGAGCCCTGAAAAGTAGAAAATCTTACTGTTCTGGTGCAAGTGAATTGGAGGAGTTCCTCCTAATGCAGCAGAGAGGCAAGGCAACCGTCAGGCTGACTTGCACAAACCGATTGCACTCTACCCCAGAACACGGCTGCTAGACACCTTCTATAAATTCTGTGATGAGGACAGTCACCCTGGGAAACACTGAAAGAAAAAGATGCTCTTCAGACTTCACATGCAGCTTTGGTAGATACTGGTACTTGAGAGCGTGCTTAGCAAGTAGATAACTAATCAGTCAGAAACGCCCGATACCGGATGGTAGTCAGCAGTTCAACGTGGGATGTGACACACGCAGAATGCATGGCATGGTTCAAGTGTACCCTGGTAGAAAGCCCAAGAAATAGGGAGATGGACCTTTGTGATGTTTGCCGTGCAAACGGACAGAGTGCTGCCAGCGGCTGCTGAGTGTAACGGAGGATGCAGACCAGAAGACTTGGATGCCAGGGGGGGATATGTGCTGGATGGCTATGGAAATTTGCCGACTGCCATCAGCACAGCTGGGATGCCGAGGAAATGGCTGGGTTTGGAGAGTTAAGGGATGCTGTGCTGCTGCCAAATTGCCTTTCACTGCAGAAATGGGCCATCCTGAATGTATCTCACCTGACAATTTCCTTCTCTTCCCAGTCATCTCCATTATCCCCATTAGCTGGGGTGGCTAGGTTCTTTATTCTAAGCAGAGTATTTATAGTATCTAGTGGGAATCTGTCAGACTAAAATGCATAGGCCATTGAACTAAACAAAGTATCAGCGATCCAGTTAAATTCTCTAAAATTCATCATAAAATATTCCAAAGCCAGATTTCCACGATACTTAAGCATCCGGCAGTGCCGATAAAGACCAAGGAGTATTTTCCACAACACAGGAGAAGTGTAAGTGTACTGTGCAATCAATAGCTGCGAAGTGCCTCTGGAAATCTGTCTTTTCTTGTGGGACTGAAAGCCACGGTAGGAGAAAGTGTTAGAGAGGAAGAGGAGGGCTTCCTGCAGCCTTCGTGTCCAAGAAATATGGTCCCTGTGTAGATGATCTAGTGATGTTAGTCTACAGCGTCTGGGTGCAAAACATGCATATAGGTTGATTTGGCTTTTGTCGTCTGTCCCCAGCTCCTTGTGAAAGTAACAGAAGGTAGGTAGGAAGATTTTCAATTTACTGAGACAGCGTACTTGTCCTAAAGTAACTGAAATAGTATTTCATTTTACTTAGGGCTTAAACCCAAATTTTTTAACTGTATGTTTTGGAGGGTTTTATTCCTGGCACCATGGAATATTTCAGGTTGGAAGGGTGGTCGTCAAGTCCCACCTCCTGCTCCAAGCAGGGCTAACTTCAACATTTTGAAACTCTGGATGGATGAAGATTGTGCAGCCTCTCCGGGCCCCTCTTTCCATGCTTCACCAACCTCATCGAGAGCTTTGCTTGCTCTGCCTTGTGTCTGTTGCCTCTTGTCCGGTCATTGTGCACCTCTGGGAAGGGTCCGGCTCTGCCTTCTGCGTACCCCCCTTCCGTGCATGGAGGAATATTAAACAGAAGCAAGCAGATATTACATAGGAATAATCCTCAGCTTAGGGTGATTAGACATTTCTTTGATCTAAACAGAAGCTGAGTGCTACAGTGTTGGTACTGTCACAAACGTGCCTCAAGTTAACAGATTGAGGAGGTGCGCTTGCTGTATTCCCCGTGTTCTTCCCCTAAAAGCACCTGTTGCCAGACACTGTCAGGTGTAAGATACAGGAGTCGGTGAGCCTCTGATCTGACTACTTTTAGCAGTTTTCATGTTCCTAAATGTACATGATGGAATGATGCAAATGGCATCAAGAAGCTGGGGGGGTTGCTTCAAATTGCCCTCTGCCCCCACACTACCACCCATGACCAAAATTTCTTGTTGAAATAAGGAAATTAGCCTAGTCGGTGAAGAATGTCTCTGGTTTTAGTCCTTCAATTTAAGACTATTTCCTGCAGAAGAAAAATCGGTTCATTTATATATGGGGAAATGTAGAGAGTGAGATGGATTCTTTGGCAAAACTGCAGTTCTTTATGCTCAGCAAGTAAAAATTGCAAATAAAACTTCACTGAAATGTAGTTAATAGAGGAAGTGTATTTCTACTATTATCACTGTGCTTCCCTCATCATTCATCACACTTCATCGTAGGTGACAGTGTAGAAAAAATATAGGGCAGAGAATCCAGCAGGAACCAAATGACCATACTGATGAAAAATATGATCTATATGTGTCCCTAAAAGTAGCATTAGAAAGACTATACAGGATTAGCATAAGTTATTAACATCTTGCCTTAACTGGGTTATTAGGATGTGTTTTCATTTTGTAGTCACCCTTTGAAAAGCTGATGTCAGCTGACAATTTTTTTTTTTTTTTTTCACAATCCTTAAAAATAAGCCCATGTTTTCATGGGATTTATTTAAAATGCAGAGCATTTTTCACACAGAGCGGTTTTCGCACACCGATCTTTGGGCAGCAGCTGAGTGGGTCTCCCCAAGAAGCAGAACAGTGCCATGAAGAGACTACTAAAGTCTCGACGAGATGCATACAGCCAGAGGTGGCTGGTGAAGGGTTTGCTCTCAGTTATCAACAGTAAGGAAGAAAATATTCTTTTTTTTAAAAAAATAAAAGTCTAGCTGTCCAGAAGCCAGAGTTATACATTCAGGCTCTTTGAAACCTCAAGGCAAGATGTTATATCCACTGACAGAAATCAGAATTTCAAAATGCGGTGCCGACATCTGTGAACAGGCAAAGACATTTCTTCACGTGCTCCTGTTAAAACCAGTTAACACGGGAGCATCACCCGGCAGCCGCGCTCGTTGCTGCTCGGCCTGAAGCCTGGGGCTGCGGGAGCGGGAGAGGGCTTGGTCCGGGCATCCATGGCTGGTGAAAAAAGTCATCTGGCAGTTTGGGATGGTTAAAATGGACTAGGACGAGCTACAGGAGCTCACGGGAGGCGGAGAGGGGAGAGCAGCTGAGGTGGAGAGTCCGTGCTATGCCAACGGCTTACAGCACCAGCGAGTTCACAGCACTCTTGCCACCGAGTGGCAAACGCAGAAGGAGGGATTTCTTTATTTAGGTGAACTTTGGGTGATTATTGAAGAGCTGCAGTTAGCAGCAAGATGCTCAGAGGGAGAAAAATAACCTATGAAGGTATGATGTGTAATATAAAAACTTAAATACTTGCTGTCGCATGTAAATTATTTCTCCCTGAAGACTGCAAAAATTCTTACATTGAAGGAAATAATGCTGATATCATGTTTTGTCTACACATGCTTTTCTTTAACGCGCTCTAATGCTCTAAAAAATATATCCTGAGATTTCTGCCTACTGTGTTGTTGTTGCACTGTGCTAACAGCCATCCATCCATTCCCTCGTGGCCAAACCAATATGCACTGAGCTGTAATAGCCCAGCTAATTCTGACGCAGCGGTGGCATTGATTAGATTTGTTCAGCGTGCTGCCTGCCTAAGCATGCACGGCTCGCGTTGTAATTTGAGGTGCATTTGGACATAGCATCAGGAAATTTCGAAAGCATTTACGGCCAAGGGGACAATACGGTGAATGTCTTTGAGGGTCACGTTAAGGAACTGGCTGTGCTGGCCTGCAAGCCTATGAGAGATGAGAAGGGGAAGATGGACTGAGTCCTCAACTCAATTAAGAGCTGGTAGTGGGCTTTTATTTGCTTGCCTTTCAAAAACACGTGGTTGAATCTGGTTCTTTTAGGTTTTGCGCTCTCAGGTTAGATTTGGATGTGTTTAAATAGAACATAAAATTCCTGTAGAGGAAAATGTTGTGAAGACCTGGTTAATGCTACCTGTCTTGATTACACAAGTACCCCCGTACTGGAACAGAAATGCCCTCAGAAAACATACCTTTGGTATCTTGCTTTAAAACTTTCAGGTCTTGGAATAAAAATCCATTGCTTCAAGGTTTGATGACAGTAACTTGGATTAAGGTAGGGGAAAAAAAAAAACATGTTAGATACTTGCCGCTGCTTCCCCACGAACACACAGGAGTAACCCCCGAGGGCGGGTTGTGCAGGCACGCTCAGTAGGGTAAGCCGCAAAACTCTGAGTAAGCCCTCACGTTTGGTAACCCCTGCCCAAGCGGCGCAGGTAGTGCTCGAGCTGGAACACAAGCCTGCTTCGTTTTTGGCTGGGCTGAGTTTTGGTGGTTGTTGTTTGGGGTTTGGGGTTTTTTTTTTTTGTACTCGGAGAAGCAAATGTGTCTTTTGTCACTGATTTCAGTGGTGTGGCTGGGGATGTACCTAGAGAACGATGTCCACGGGCTTTCCAGAACAGACTTTACATTTTAAGCTTCATTTAGTCAGCCTCCGGCGAGATGAAAATATGCCCTTAGATAGCTTTGTAACAAGCAGGCAGATATTAAAACTGTACTCTTTTTCACTTTTATTGTTTACTTCTGATTGCTGTATTATGTGAATACTTTTTATATTATGTCTTATTAATTTTAAAACATATGAATTATTAATACCCCTTGCTTACATTGATTCATAAGGCTGGATATGTAGACATCTGAGTTCACCTAGCTTGACGAGTATCTAACTGGTTTATTCTCATGATATCAAGACCTTAATGAGGTTGTGATGGTTTTTCTCTTTGGATTTTTTTGGAGATTTTTCTACCCACGCCAGCCATGTGCCATTTGATTGCTTGAAACTACGAGAAGTCATTTAAGCACACATATCGAGGGTCTGAAAGAAAGCATGTTGTCAAAGCAGGGGCTGTGCTATAATGAGATCTTAAGAATACATACCCTCAATGAGTCTTAAAGTCAAATATCAAATGTTTTTTTTCAGCCAGCTGTTCATATAAGTAACAGCCCAGAAGCACTTGCTGGAATGGAATTTACTGGATACATATTTTATTATAGAAAAAAATTCTGAAGGTTTTTATGCAAACTTATGACCATGGTCTGGATAAACACCCGCCTAGGTCTGGAGTAGGTGCCCGACTTTGGTACCCGGCTGCCTTTGCTATTTGTCCTGTTGTACGCAGCGCTGGCAGTTCCTCTTCTTGCTTGTTCACTTTTGGATGAATTGCATCAAATTCACAGTTCCGTTTGCTAAACCAATTGTCATCTTGATTAAATGTACGCTATAAATACGTGTTTGAGTGCTCCTGGCTTTGGCATGTGAACTGATTGGAATGAGCTGTGGCAGAGGAGTGTCGCCCAGAGACTGATAAGAAAAGTAACTTTTCCACATGTGGATGATCACGGTTTGATTTGACTTTCTGAGGACCAAATTAATCTGTAATTACTGTGTGGTGGTGTAATGCAGCACTGTTAACCAGAACAAGCAAAGTTGGTGGTTTGTTTTTGTTTAGTTCATTTGTTTTTAATACCAAAAGGTATTAACAGTATTTTCCACAAGTATTCATTTTAAATACATCATATTTTGAAAAATATCTGGTCATCACTAGCTCTACTATAGTCATCACATAGCAATGATCTTCTGTTCGCTGATTCAAGAGTTCCTACATACAAGATATTCACTATGCCCCAGATTTTGTCATCATTTCAAACCAGATGGTGCTTCATGCTGAAATTACCTCTTACATTGACCATCAGTGAGATTACAAGGAACTTGGCAAGTACTACCTGCTAGCTGGCACACATGGATTGCTCCTATCTCATCACACCAAAGTATCGTTTACTACTTTTCTTTAAAATTTCCAAGCGTAACTATATAGACTTACATTTTTTGTACAGTAAAATCAAAATTCTACATTGTGGATCCACATAGCAGGTCAGCACAGGGAGGCTGCTATGCTGTTAATTCACTCCCTCGTTAGTGCACATTAATCCCCCATGTAAGCAAGCCCTTGCTTAAGCTCATTTCAGTGTAAATCAGTTCCACAAGATAAGCTTGCATCCATGACCAAAATCAGAGGATAAATAAAGCTTTACATGGTCTTATATCCACCTAATGCCAATCATACAACCATTTCTGAATTCGATCCATTATTTTCTACCCCTACCCATTGAAGGGGACCTGCCCTTGCCCTCCTTTTTTAACCACAACTTTTTGTATTTTGCATTGCTGTCTTTACTAATCTTACCAGCTGGAAAGCAGAAACAGGTGGCTCTAATTATTTGGACATCATTTTATCACTAAAAGTCAAATTACAAAAGCTGTCGTAAAATAACTTTCCTCATCCGTTAAGTTTTCCATCTTCATTTTGGGAGAAATAAACCGAGTTTATTTTTGTATCTGGTGCCTGCTTCCTTTGCCAGCTAGTTGAAGGACAGCTGTTAATTGTTTACCCTCCATTTGCCTGCAGATCTGTTAGTTACCCTGCCAGGAAAGCCCTCCAAGCAGCCATGTAGGTGACAGCGTTTTGATGTTGTAGTCGCATCGCATCTAAGAGTAAGGCCACATCATGATTTATGTGAGCTGTCAGGTCCAACATCTCATAGAGCCAAAACGCAAGTGATTGTAGCATTAATTCAGAAGGAGCCAAAGAAAGCGAATACAGGAGAGGCAAGTACGCCAGGAGCTGGCCCTGCTGCAATTACTGGCATCTTCATGGGCTGCTTCTTTACATCGGTATTTTTGAGGGAAACAATCAGATCGTTCTGGATAATGTCTTTAAAATCTTCACTTAGGAAACGTGCAGAGCAGAGTGCTTGGGATTCTGTCCTGGGACCACAAATGCAGGGACGCAAAGCCAACTTGGGGGAAAAATGGACGGGTGAACACAGCTCACATGAGCCTCTGAAAACTTACTTCACCCATTCAAGATTCAATATATTGGTTGAATAAAATGTAATTATATTTATGTTAAATCACATCATTAAAGAGAAGGAGCAAGACACTGGCTCATACAGAACAGGCTTTTCATTCTACATTGTGTGGCTGCGATGATACTGAGCATCCATAAACACAACTTACTGAGATAGATGTGCTGCATCCAGGGCAGCCGTGCATTCCCGCGGGAGCATCTCGCAGCATGTCTTTTAACTTTGTAAGTTTTCCGATGGCATTCTCCAGGAGTCTAATTCACTGTTAATAAAATGAAAATGAATAGCCTGAAGTATAACTGCACAACATACTCTAGCAGTTAGAGAGTGGTGGCATGAGATGGATCCAAAACCCATGCTTTGCGAAGTCTAAAAGGCAGGACCCTTCCACTCTTATAAACTGACTTCTTGCTGATTCATACCAGGCGTCATTGACCATACATCATTTTGGTGCTAAGAGAGGCTAATATAGACATAAACTGGTAAGACTCCCCAGCGACTATAACGAAGGCAACCTGCTGTAATAAGGTGCTGCCCTGCTTACCAAGTCATCTGGAAAGATTTGTAATAGTTACTTGGGTTTTCTTGGGTTGGAAGGAGTCACAGCAACTTGGAATATTCTCCTATAGTTTAATTTTATTCTTGTTACTTGGGAGAAACTAAAAGTACCTCAAAAATGCATAGAGTGGTAACAACTTTTGAGAATATCAGCAAAAAACAGCTTATTGTTAGAGCTGGTCACCAAGCTTAGAAGTTTTTTTCATATTTCTAGTCCTCATCCTCATACAGTAAAATGTTTACATTAGCAGGTATTTAGCTTGTTAATCAAAATTAGCAAAAAGGCCAGCTTCTCAGAGGTGATACTGTAGGAAAAGAGAAGCAGCTTAAATTTTGTGAATATCTTAAAGCCTTGATGACATTAATGGTTTGTCTCCAGTTGGGTGTTATTCTGTACCGAGAACGGGTCTGTATTAGAAAAGCAACATTTGTTCAATAGAGTAGATTTTAAATTCTCAACCTTAAGAGTAGTTACATCTTTATTCTTAAAGTTTTCTATTGTGAAATTACGCCAAATTAGTAAAATAAATTATGTGAGTAAAATGAGGCATAAATTCTCTTGGATTAGCTTGCAGCTATTTGTACTGGTTTAGCCTGTTTTATTTAGAAAATTTCCACTAGTTTAATGAAATTATTTTGTATCAAAGCTGAGGTTTTCTGTTGAGATTATATACACACACACACACACACAGAGATATCACATTTATCTTCTTAGGTCCAAATTACAGTGTTATAAATGGTTTTCTGCCTTTATCAGCTTGCCACATTTCATACAGCTGGATGCCTGCCACATCCTCCTGTCTCAGGGTAACACCGACAGAGTGAGTAAGTAGCTGTTATTTCATTCAGATCTCAAAGTTGTTCTTACTGCTATTAACATTGCAGCAAATGTGGCCGTGGTATTTTATGGACTCCCCTGAAGGCAAAATCCCTTCTCCAAAGCCTGTGTAATCTAAACATCCCTCACTTTAGCTTCTCGCTGAGATTGCAGGTTCTGTGCAATCCCCAGTATTTATTGCCTTCCAAATTCGACTCTGTAAGCATCGATAGTTTATATTTCATCCAGTATTGCCAGCAAACTGTAATCCGAGTTTACAAATGTGCCACATGAGACATTTTTCAGCTTTTGACACAGCTCACCACCCTTAACTGAATAAATGAGGCCAAAATGTCCAAGTCAGCTTCTCTTCAGCAGAGAGATAAGGCGAGACACCTTTGGGTGTGAAATTCATAGTCCATTTCTCACGTGGGTTTCTGCAACAGTGAGTTCCCATATGGTGAAGTAAAGCAGAACGCATACGACCGGCAAGTCCTGCTTGCCCTGAATTACGTTTATATAATACTCCCCTATACAATAACCCTCTGTATAGGGGTAAATCCTGAGCATGCCTAACAGATAAGCTGGAAAGGAAGAAAAAAACCAGGATCCTTTTCCTTTCTCCCCAGTTTAGCCTCTTCGGTATGCGTTCCCAGCAGTGAGGCAGGGTTCTGATTTAGTGCACGCACATTGCTAAGAAGCTTAGGTTTGAGGGAAGAGGAAAGGAGTTTACCATGGTTAACTTGTGTGCCCAGGCAGCCCTGCTCGGATAGCCCGGGGCCATCCGTGCCTGGTGCCACCGAACAGCCACGGCTGCGCTTCGTCCCCGTGCGCCGCCCGCTCTTACGCTGCCTCTCACACCTTATTCGAGGGTAAATGCTACCCAGGGTGAGGGTTTTTTTCTTGCTGCCTAATTGCTGGGAATAGCGGTGACAAGCCCCTGGTGCAGCCAGCACCAGCAGACGCTCCCTTTCATTTCTTTCTAGTTTTACAGCGATGTTCTCTTTGGTGAAGTGTCACGTTGGCGGTAGCCATCCTCTGATGGGGAGAGTCTGTCAGACTGCCGAGAAGGCTTGAAAGCAGCTTTCTGCTTTGAAGCTATAGCCTTTGTACCATGTGCTACATCACTTCAGCCCCAGGAGCTTTGCCGTCAGCGTTTCTGCTCCGGACCTGCTGTGCTGAGGATGCTCTGGGTGTGCTATGCTCCCTCTCACCGAACGCAACCCACCCCGGGGAGTAACCCTGGTAGGATCGCGCGGTTAAGGGGGAGGAAAAAAAAAGGCTTTTCTCACCATTTTTGAAGGGCTGCTTAAATACCACCAGCAGGGTGATAGCTATCATTGTGAACCTGGTCTGTCACCCAGCTCCTCTCCCGCAGGCCAAAATCAGCCTTGTCCCACACCCTGAGCTGCACAGCAGCAAAACGTGGTGATGGGAAGCATGTCCTTGGCTGTGACAAGGTGCCGTACCTTTGACCAAGCTGTCCGGATCTGACGGCATGTGCGAGCGCTCTGCATGACTTAGCTGCTCTGGCCTCGGTAAATAAGAATCTCCATCAGGCAATTTGGACTCTTCTCGTCGATGCTGCTAATGAGAGCTGAGTGGACTGGCTGTAGGCTGCCCTGCTGTTGAATTTAGCTGCTGCTAAGTCTGAATTTGTTTTTTTAAAAAAAATACGTAGAGAGTTGGTGGGGTTTTATTCATGTGTTGGAGATAAAGGGCAGTGAAAGAGGCGTCAAGACTATTTAATGTATTTGTGCTTACACAGGCGATGCTACTGCTTCTGTTTTATCCCTGGTCTCCCACATTTTCCATGGGTAGTCTCATGTTTTGCAGCACTGCAAGTTAGTGGATAGGGAGCTTGGAGAGACCCAGGGGATTTAATGTTTGTAAGTGTGGGATTTGATATCAGTGCTCCTAATAAAACCAAAGTATGATGTGCTATTCCTTGTTGACCTGAAGTCTGTGTTGTCCGCTAGCTCTGCACCCCAAAGCGTGGCAGTTGCCCACAGCAAGTTTAATGCTAACACATCTTTGCCTTTTTCACACCATCATCTTAACTTCCTCAGTATTTTCCTTCCCAGTCTGTTCTCCTTGTTGTTGTTTTTTCAATATAAATATGCACTATTAAAGTAATGAAGGCTGCTTGAGGGGAGACTTGATTATGGGGATGTGAAAAGAGTTTTGAGGTGTGTGTTTGATTTGCACGCACTGTGGAAGCGAATGCTCTGCCTTGCTTCAACAGGCTGAGCGTGTTTCCCCTGGAATAAAGTGTCCTGCATGGGCTAAGCTTTCCTTTTCCTCTGTTTTCCATTCAGGGTTTGAACATGGGCACCCAGCCACACGCTATGACCAAAGCAGAGATCCCTGACCATGTTCTTTACACTGTAGGAACCTGCGTGCTCATTATCGGCTCCATTGGCATCATCGGCAACCTCCTTGTTCTCTACGCGTTTTACAGGTACATGAATTCCTGTTACGATTAATCTGGCTGGCCTTGAGGTTCACGTGTGCCTGTGTGCAGGTGTTCTGCATTGGTTCCCTCTTGGATCAAAGCCCCAAGCAAAGGCTGATGGCAACAAATGAAGGGGAGGGGAGGGCAACCCCCCCATGCACATCACTGATAACCTCAGAGTAAATTCCTTATGTTTTAAGGAATCAAAGAAAATGAGAAAGTAAATACCTTGTTCTATAAACAATTCCAATTGAAAGTTTAAAGAAGGCTTTAATACTTTTCATGGTAGAAACCACAGTCTCCCTGTTGCAGACTTCTTCACCCACCCCCTAGAATTTGCAGAAATACTTGCCAAAAAC
>NW_009635077.1:0-8926 GCF_000690535.1 Cariama cristata | reverse complement strand
GCTCTTCCCAGCAGCCCAGATGTCCTGGAAGGACCAAGAAAGCAATGTGCCACATGAAATAGGCTCATGCCATCAGTGTATTCCCTGCTTCAGGCACATCATAGGATTTCTGTCAGTTTGTGTGCTCGCTTGCCTTCTGACAGAGTAATAGACAGCCAAAGCCACCGCAGCCAGAGTGCAAAAATCTCGTGGAAAAAAATAAATAGCCTTCTGTCCTACCCTGTGATGTTGGCTTTCAAAATCCTCCTCACCCACTGCCTGCTGTCATCATGCATGTTGATGCAGGGGGGGCTTACAAGGCCAGAAACACCGGTGGGGATAGGAACAAAGCATTAGTTGCCTGTTCTTAAATGTTTAAGGCAAATGAATTAATTTGAATAACTGGCTTTTAATATGAGATGGAGGAGAAACTGGATTCACTGCAACTGTAGGTATCTTTGTGATTTTTGAAATGCAGCACAAGCTCTCTGTTTTCTTGATATTTGTTTGTTTTAGGTGGTCTAATAAAAGCGTTAAATTGTCAAAGTAGGAAATTCTCCATAGGCAGACGAGGACCTGCGGAGATGTGAACTCTGCACCCTCTCTCGCCCAGTTGTCGCGGGCAGTTGCGAGAGCCAAGTTTTTGTTAGAATTGCAGCAACATTGAGATGCTTTTCTTAATTTCTTTTTTCAGTATTTCTTTATCGGCATGAAGAAAGAAATTCATGTTAGCTGCAAATACTAGTGTTTTAAAGCACATCAGAAAGGCCTCAGTTGTTCAACTTGCTACGCTGAAGGAGATATTTGGGGGAAAAGAAACAATTCTTTCAAACTATTGAGAATTACCGCATGCAGGTTGCAAGAACAAAGCTATTTATAACATCCTGCTTCCTCCCTGTGTCTCACAGAGTGTGCCAAGTCACCTCCTTTTGTGTCATATGTACCTAACGCTGTGAAAAGTCCTGAATTCACACTCTCGGTATCAAAGCTCTTTACTTTGCCGTGCAACCAAGACAGTGGTTGGGACTGAGGGACTACCGGTTCAGCGTTACACCTGCTCAGTGCCTCCCTCAAAAGTGCCAGTTTTAAGGTAGATTTGGGAGAGCTGAACTCGCAAATTAATTTACCTTTCCCAGCGGGGCATAATATTTGCTCAAAGCAACAAGGGCATATTCAACCAAATAACCCCAAATAAAAGTGAGAGATTCTTTATCGTGTTACCAGTATCTTTATCCCTCTTGGCCAGAGCCAAGGGTAATCTTGAATACCAGCTGAAAGTTTCTGAGGAGGTTGGAACTCCAGATATCCCTAGGAAGGGAGACTACGTGAGGTGGTGAGATGCGGGGGGAAAAAAACCTGGAAGTGATGTTTGTTTTCTTTGGATAAACTTTGCTGGCAGACTGGCTGCTGCTTTCACGCTCCTGGTTGTGGCGTTTGAGGTTGCCTGGTCAGCTGCAGCTGGGAGCTGTCGTCCTCTCTTATGAGATGTCTATGAGCAGAAGTGTTTTTTTCAAATGTCTGTGCGTGCTCTGCTTGTGCCATAGCGCTTCGCAAAGGGTCAGTTAGTGGTAACGTGGCGACTCTTCAAGTCAGCAGCTTTTTAAAATTCACCAAAAGCAAGTCCTTTGGCTCTGTAACCTACTTCAGACCCTGGTCTTGTGCAGGGCAGGACACGCTCAGTGCTACTGCGCTTAAAGGGAACTGCTCTTCTCCTGAACAAATCCATATTTTTCAAGACAGCTGGAATTCGCCTCAGTGTGAAGAGGAAACAATCTATTTTATCCCCCCTGATATTGTCAGTCATCATTTTGAAATGACTACAGCTGTAGCTGCAGTAATTGACTGATGATTAGCAGTTGATTGACTGTAAGCAACCACCGATTCCAGCCTGGACAGTATTTGTTTATGCTAGTAAGCAAAAAGTTATAAAGTTAACTGTTCACTTTGTCTCTTTCTCATGTTTTTAAGCAACAAGAAGCTGAGGACACCCCAAAACTACTTTATAATGAATTTGGCTGTGAGCGACTTCCTGATGTCGGCTTCTCAGGCACCCATGTGCTTTGTCAACAGCTTGCACGGAGAGTGGATACTTGGAGATATAGGTACTCCTCACCCCTCGGTCGTACCTCACCAGCTCGACACTGTCTGCAGCCTATTTTAGCCGCAACAATCATGGCTTACGCCATGGAGACAGCAGCCTCTTGAGTGACAACCCCAGTTCTTGACATCATCCGTCAGCATGATGGCACATGTTTTGTGGTATAGCTTTGATTCTTTCACCTTACGTATTTTGGAAAGAAAGGAGTTGACATCGACATGTAATCATTACTCTTTAGCTCGGAAGGGCAGACGCTATGACTGAAGATGGGTAGAAAAGTTTTATTAAGTCATAAGTATTTTTTTCTGTATCAGTTTAAGAAGGAGTTAATATTTTTATTTAGAAATGCATGTTGATATGCATTAGCATGCTTCTAGGAATCTCACATTTAATTAAGAGATTGAAATAACAATAGTCAGTTGAGTACTCCCTGCAAATTTAAGATCCTTTCTTTCCAACTGCAAGAAAGAAAAGGTGATGCATGCTCAAATTATAGCTGAAATGTGAGTATAGGAAGTTCCTCAGAAGGTCTGATGCTGTGCTTGGTACTACTAATCACATCATTGGGTGAAAATTTGCACCAAGTAGTAGTTGTGTATGGGTGGAGCAAGCCCAGAGACCGTGTACTATTTAGGAGCACAGAAGGGGCTCTTCTTCAGTTTGAGGATGTTTTTCAGTCTTGCTCATCCCCTTAGATAAAATCAGTGTAAATTATCATGCTGCCACAAATGAAGCAATTGATTTGGGTTGAGTGGGATTTGGTCCTTACTTGCAGGTTACTCATAAAGACTTTAGAAGAAGTCTGCTTTAAGGTTGAATCTGGCATTTCGAGTGCCTCCCATTGCCGGTGGGCTGTTGTCCATCACCACACCGGGTGACGCAAGATCTCAAAAAATGAACGACCATTTGACACAGGTTTCTGCATCAAATTAGGGACAGTGTAACTACAAGTTTTCATCTGCTAGCGCAATGCCTGACTGCAAAGAGGGGAAAACAAACCTGTTTCATATCAAAACTGCCACTTTTTTTAAAAAGTGCTGCTATTAAATATAGGAGCTGGAGCTACGTTTTACAGCTGGTCTCTTAGCCATCGAATTTAAACCACTTTTACATTTTTAAGCCACATAAACCAAAGTCATTTTTTGAAACACCCATCTGTCATTAGCAGACAGATGTCTGCTGCAGCCTGTTATGATCAATATATTGGGCAGCAGTCCAGGAAAATGTAATTTTAATTAGACTGGATTTTCTTTGAGGCAGTTTTCCATTGACAAAATGTTCCCAGTTGCAACCCACAGTGGAGAGTAGGACTTCTTCAATACGTACATTTGTATTTTACTAATATTTGTGGGTTTTCTAATAAATGTTTAATAACTATAAAATTGTGAGGCTAAGAAAATTATTCTAATGGGAGAGAAGTCCTGAGCCAGGAAAAAAAAAGGGAGGTTTATCATGTCAGGCTGTGAGAGAAAACACGCGTCTGTTTGAAGAAAAATCCCTGACATTGCCATTTTCTGCTTCAGGCTGTGACTTGTACGCTTTCTGTGGGGCACTCTTCGGCATAACCTCAATGATGACCTTGCTAGCTATTTCTGTTGACCGCTACCTTGTGATCACTAAGCCCCTGCGATCCATACAGTGGACTTCAAAGAAACGGACCGTGCAGATCATCGCCGTCATCTGGCTCTACTCGCTGGGATGGAGCGTGGCTCCGCTCTTCGGGTGGAGTACGTTGTCTGCTCTCTGTCTCTTCTAGCGTTCCCTACGTGGTCTGTTTAAGGCCTTGCTTGGGGTATGAAAAAAATGAGAATTTTTTTTTTTTTTTAAATAGGTTTCTCAGGTGGATGCCTAGCCATCACCTGATGGTTTGTTGTCTTACCATATAACTGCACCTGTTGCAGTGCAGATACTCTCCTCTCCCCTACCTCCAGGTTGTATTCAAGCAAAAAAAACATTGCAGATGGAGCATTAGGTGTATCTGAGAGGCTGGCGATCCGGATCTCCTCTCCACGTGTGCACTCACATTCTCAGACCACACGTGTAATACAGCCGGCATAGCTCTTGAAGACTACCTGTACAGTACGGGGTTTATTTTAAGCGGTCGGTTGTTGGATCAGCAATGGCGCCAGGCTTGGGTGTATGTGTGAATAACGTATTCCATGTATTTCACAGGTTCCTATGTGCCTGAGGGCTTGATGATATCCTGTACATGGGACTATGTAACCTACTCCCCTGCAAACAGAAGTTACACCATGATTCTATGTTGCTGCGTGTTTTTTATTCCCCTGATAATAATATTCCATTGCTATTTATTTATGTTCCTGGCCATAAGACGTACTGGCAGGTAAGTGATGTAGCTGAAATAAGTAAATCTCCCTTTTCTTCTATTAGAAGATTTTCTCGATTTCTTTAGCTGCAGAAAAATCTGAATCAAAAATTAATCTGAATTGAAACTGGAAATAAAGTGGCAGATCATTAACAGCCGTAACTGGAAAAATATTTTTGTGAATGTGAAAACTGGAATGGATGTATGTATTTTGGAGTAAGGAAAGAAGTCTCTGGTGGTTCTAATCTTACCGCAGAGTGTGGTAATTAATAGTACATCAGATAATTTGATAGCTTGGATTATTATTATTTCAGATTTGCAATACAAGGAACATGGTCCTTGTGCATTCCAGCACAGTTTTCAGCCCCAAGGGATGACAAATAACATGTAGCATCATCTGCCTTTGAGCTGCTCTGTAAACATAACAGTCCTCATATTTTTTGACAGTTTTATTTAAGGCAGGCATCCCAGAAAACCTTGGGGTTCACTCAAGCATCACAACTGCATACACAACATCTGGCTATGTTTATTAGGACACTGCCCTCCCTGCCCACAAATTCTTGGTCTGTATTTGAAATAAAAAATCAGCAGGATGTTAGATCTGTGAAGTAACTTCATTCTGTCAGTCATTTTTCTCTTAATAAGCACATGATTTGTCTTTGGTCTGAGCCAACACCAACTGGAGCTGTGAGTCCTTCCCGCTGCCCGCGGTGCCATCAGCTCCCGTGGCTTTTCTCCGTACCCGTCTCCAGGCATTTGTTGAAGTCCTTTGTCTTCAGAAGGCTAAATTCCATTTTTACAAGCGTGTTTAGCTGTATGCCTAAATTGAAATTCTTACTGAACTCTATTTTTTGGCCTTGGTCTTGCTTCTTGCTACGCTTTGTGTACACGTATTTGATATCAAGTGAAGGAGCAAAGAATGCATCCTTAAAACAACGGTGTCATGTACACCCGTGATGCATGGTGGCCACAAGATTTTCCTATGCCTTTTGCTCACTAACACAGTAAAGTCACTTTACGAGTACGTTCACAGTGCACCAGGAAGCAGTTTGTTGTCCTGCTGGCTGGTAATTACTGTCTTCAACCTGAAATATATATTCCTTTAACAATGCTGATATGTAAAAATTGTTATTCCTATGCTAAACCATATAAAATGCTAAACCATATAAAACCATTTTTTTTTAAATAAAGTGCGGAATGTTTGTCTGATGTGAGAAGAGAATTTGATGGGATGTATTCGGGAAAAAATATTAGGACTGCCTGTTGTTCTCCCTCCTGAAAATACCCTTCTCCAGTGAACAGATCTGCAGGGAAGTAAAAATGTCCCCGTAAACGTTTGGAGCCAGGTCCCTCAGAGTAGTCAGGGTATTCCAGCACGTGTCACCTTGTGAGCTGGAATTTCTGCAGGCTGTTCCTCCCTCGAAAAGGAAAAGCCATAAGATTGGATTTTTACATCTAGCTGTGCCTTTGCTTGCTCCACTCACTTCTGAGAGCAACGAAGGGCAAGGGGTACCAATTTCTTCACCCTCCCAAGACAAAACCCTCCTAGCATTAGGATAATGACACGGCAGTCCTGTCTTGTAGTCCCAAGGGTTCTTCTGGCTCAGTCCCACAGGCAAACAAAGTCAGAGAGAATGCCTGGGACTATTTTACTGCATTAATTACCTTCTAGAGTTTTTAAATATCAGGGGACAAAAGAAGAGTTAGAGCAGGGAAAGATGAAATCTGCTTCATTTTGCAGATTGCTGAGGACGTATTAGAGATGTTGCTTCTCGCTTTTTAACCCTCCTGCTGACATATCTGTTTGTTTTTTTTTCCCCTCACAGAGATGTTCAAAAGCTGGGGTCCTGCAGTCGGAAATCCTACCTCTCTCAGTCCATGAAGAATGAATGGAAACTGGCAAAAATTGCTTTTGTCGTCATCATTGTGTTTGTCTTGTCCTGGTCGCCGTATGCTTGTGTCACCTTGATTGCCTGGTCAGGGTAAGTGGAAACATGATCCAAGGAGCATGGGTTATTCTGAAATATAAATATGATTAGTACTGTCAACCACAAGAAGCAGATCTCCCTTTTGAAAGGGTTTTTAATAGTTTTACATTAGAGGTGATATTGTATTCTTTGATATATCCTTGTGAATAAAGCCAGAAAAGGGATTATTTGTCTATATATTTTAAAACTATTATGACTTTTTATCTGCATTTTTGGTGCGCATTCTTTCCTCTCCCCCATGGTACTTACTTTGTATGAATTGGAGGAATTATCTCTTGTTTCTCCTAATACCTGTTCTCCCCAGAAGCTTCCTCCATACACTGCTGCCTCTGACAGCGGACAGAAAAGGGGTGATATTCCCTCATATTCACCCCTGAGCTCCAGTCTTCCTCCAACCGCTCTCCACTCCAAAGGGACCTGTTGTCTTGGCAGTGCATGTTCTTGATTTCAAGGTCAGGTTGGATGAGGCTTTGAGCAACCTCATCTAGTGAAGGATGTCCATGCCTATGGCAGGGGCGTTGGACTAGATGATCTCTAAGGTCCCTTCCAACCCAAACCATTCTATGATATTGTGATTATCCTGCGCTGACATTGATCACATGTGACTGACTGTGGGAGCTTAAAGTCAAGAGGAGAATATTGGTTTTGAACCACCTCCAGTCCTCTCTTCCTTCTGCAGTGTTTGCAATGCGGCATTGACACCCATTACTGTGCAGCATGGATGTTGCTGCTGAAAGATTTTAGGTTTGATTCCGTTTTCTTTTTTTATCACCATTCCCTTTTCCCAGATAGTCGCAACGGAGGTTATTTTGGTGGGGTTTTTTTGCCTAGTGTATAAATAGGGAAGGTGATTCTTCGTGTTCATGGTCATCCTCAAATAGATAGCAAATTCCTTGCATGTCTTTCATCTTCTCCAAATGAATGAAACCAAGTACGCACTGTCAAATGCAAGCCTTTCATCTGAGCAAAGAATGCGTTTGAATGAATTAACATTTCAGGGGTATTTCTTATAAAGACATCACAGCACAAAAACAGTCAAAAAGAGTAATATGTTTTAGTAATTTAGTATTAATCCATAGCATAGCTGTGTGTAATGTTTTTGCTTTGTTTTAGTCGAGGCAACACCCTAACACCATATTCCAAATCTGTGCCAGCAATTATTGCCAAAGCTTCTGCAATCTACAACCCCATCATATATGCAATAATTCACCCAAGATACAGGTACAGTAAACATATAGGTATGTGTATAACTGTACATGCAAATGTGTTTTTTACAATGAATGAACTACCCTCATCCCCTCAGCCTTCAGATAACAGGTCCCAGCTAGCGAGGCTCAAAAATCCCCACCTTTGAAAGGTCTGGATCTACTCTACTGGTGGTGCTGCTTCTGCTCAAGTAGACTTTTCAGTCTACGGACCCTCTCCCTTGTGAAGTAGACAGTAGACAATATACGTTCCCCATACTCCTCTACCACAGTAGAAAGAGGATCTAGGAGATCAATTAATTCAACAAACAATCTTGTCAACATGAGGAAATTTCAACCAATTCAAAAGCTAAGTCTTTTGAATTAAGCTTAAGCTTAAGCTAAGTTTCCTACAGATTAGGAAAACAACTTTTAATCCTGCAAGTGAAATGTAAAGACCTTTTTTTCCGTAGCCACTGGTAGTGGCCAATTTCAGAAGCTATATGTGCTATATGTTGGAGGTTTGGTATTCTGAACCACTTCAGTTACTCTCTTTACATCAACTTCAGTACTAATGTAAACAAGGTGCTGGTCTTTGGGAGAAGCTCTGTAAGAAGCAAACAGCATTTTCATTGAATTTCTGTGCAAAGTGAGAGCTGTAGGAAGCCAGTAATGCAGACAGAGCTCCCTGCAAAAGAGAAAGGTTTGCAAATATACTGAAAATACTGCTTTTTCATTAGCAGGCTTGCTAACTTTGGTCAACAAGTATTTGCCTTCAAAAAAATAAAGCAGATATTTTGAAATACTCAGTGGAAGGAAGTCTATTCTGAAGACTGTTTTCATATTTGTTTCATTTAGTTGTTTCAGGAAAAAGACTTTCCATTGTTTACCTTCTTCAAAAATATTAGCTTTGACTTAAAAAATTTTACACTGCACTAACGGGGTTCAATGGGCAAAACGTTATGTTGATCACTTTGCTGAAACGCTTCAGTGTTTTTTTGGCAGATATGAAATATTTCTGAACCTACGCCTTCATAAGCAAATTATACCACACTTTAATTCTACTTCTTGTTACAGATATGCAAGGTTCGGCCGAAGCACAGGGATGCCATGATGGTCAGTGTGATAACTGTACCGATCCCACTAGATGGCAGGGTTAGGCGTCGGGCCGAGGTCTGTCTCTCCCAACAAGTGGAAAAGCTGCCAAGTTTTATTGCCTGAAAACCAGGGTTTGGGAGCTGGAAATCGGGGTGGTGGTTTTGCATGGCTGAGGCAGGACAGTGTGGTTGTAAAGACAGTTAAAGTTTCTCGGTAGGCTGGTGGAAATACACCCAGAAATGATGAAAACATA